>NW_024401252.1:0-292550 GCF_905171765.1 Bufo bufo
CTCAGTGACGTCACTTGTCTGCGCCGCCTGCTTCATTCATAAAGCAGGCGGCGCAGGCACGTGACATCACTGAGGGACGCGCCGCCCCCCGGCCTGACTGCCGGCATTATACAGAAGAAATTCGCACACCCCAAAGGCCGGCCCTGAACGAGCCCCCCTTTACGGAGCCTGGCGCCCCCCTAGGGGGGGGGCGTGCCCCACTATTTGAGAAGCACTGGTTGGCAAGGTATCCGGATCGCTTCTTTGGCACACTTGATAGTTATATTATAATCTTATAATCCGGCACTTTGGGTGGTCTCTGGACGTTTGCCGGGATCCACCGATGTGTGGGGGTAGGCGGCTGTGTCTCCTACTTTAGATCGCGGTCTGGGTGCCGCGCAAGGCCGCAGTTTAATCCTCTTATAAAGCTGGATTTTCGGGGATACGGCTAGAGAGGCAAGCGGAAGGCTCACCAGTTCCCCCGTTTTTTTTTTTTTTGCGGAGTGGGTCTCCACTAGGCTTTGTTTCAGAGGCCTTGAGCCTTGGATAGCCGTCCGGCAGGCCCGCGGCACCCAGATTTTAGTAGGCCGCAACTTTGTGGGCTCTCTAATTTCCAATTTCAAGCCCAATAAAAGTATTGATCTGCTCCACTAGAGTGTATCTGCTAATAGTCAGCGTTCAAAAGCACTTATGGGTGCTTTTAAGAGCTAGATGAGCTTAGAATAACTCAGTGGAGCAGGAGCTGCGGATCTGTGTGTCTTTCCACAACGGCAGTTAGCTCCGCCCCCCCCGGCACAGTTTATTGGAATCTGCCATACACACACTGTTTTCTGACTTAGCACACTGCTGGCTACAGAACGCCACAGATTATAGACGCTATAAAGGGCCCAGAGCATTGGAATCTGCAATACAATGTTTTCTGATGTAGTTACAGCATTGTATACAGAACGCCACAGATTCTAGACACTATCTTAGGCCCAGATTGCTGGAATCTGCCATACAGACAAGGTTTTCCGATGTATTACACTGTGAACTACAGAACGCCACAGATTATAGACACTATAGAAGGCCCAGAGCTTTGGAATCTGATATAGGCACAGTTTTCTGTTGCAGTACAGTATAGGTAACACAACACCACAGCTCAGAGGGGGGCGGAGCTAGCTGCAGAGCTGATAGGAAGCAGTGTGTGAGAGCTCTGCACGCTGCCCGTTTTAAAATTGAAATAAATCACTGTTTGAGAAATAAACCGGCGAAAATAGCAGGAAAAGACTCAGGAAGTTGTTTGGATTCGAAAGACACCGAATTTATTAGGATCCGAAGAGTCTGCTAGGTGCGGCCTACAGAACTGGCTGAAGCACCGGCCTCAATTTTGGTCTGCAGCCGGAGCGGCGGGAAGCGCTGAAGCGGAGTTGGGACCGTGCCCTGTGGTTCCACATCCCTATACCACCTCTACAACACCAGCGACTGGTATACCCAGCTCATCTGGGCTGGAAAATCTATTCAGGAGCAGCCTTATTCATTCCTGGAGCTGCTTCTCGGCTGACCCCGGCGAAAGAAGTTCCGGCCGGGAGCCGCGACTGACTAAGAAAGATCGGGACCGTCTCCCAGGGCTTGGAACCCTCGTCCAGATAATTGAAGAATCGGGCAAGACCAGTACTGAAGAGAGATCATCCTAAAAAGGTACTGTCCCAAGAATTCTGTCTGGTACTTAGGCCCGGGAACACAGTTAAAGGGGGAGACGGGTCCCATAGTACAGCGCAGATCAATCTGCCGGCTCCCGAAAAATTCTCTCGATTTAAATATTTTCGAGACACCACTGGAAGCGGTCGATCGAATATTCGGCCCTATCCGAACAAGAAGAAAATATAAAATCGGATCCTGAAAAAGATTACCCGAAATAATTAAATTCGGATCTCAACTGAAAGTTACCATTCGAGAAGATTTTATTGATACAGAGACTGCACTTCTATTACATGATAAACAGCAGAATCTGACACTGAAAAATCCTGAGGATATGGCTACTAGACAAAGTAGTTAAAAAGAAGATAAGTTCAACATTAATAGAATATTCTCCACAAAATAGAAAGAGGAACTTTGCTATGCGCTAAATAATTTTTCTCTTATATGTTCCCGGCGTCTTATAGCACACAAGATGGGCAAAAGCAGAGCTTCAGCTGAAGCTACCCCAAAGGCCTCAAAACACTTTAAAAAATCTTCAGAGATTTCTAAACAGTTAAACACCAAGATTACCGAAGCCACCTCAAGTGGTTCAGAGAGCGAAGATGACAGTAACCCTAGCTCCCTCACGGAGGTGAAAAACTACATCAAAGCCCTTCCCTCCAGGGACTTTTTTAAAGAGCTTCTAAAGGACTTCTCTTCCTCTATCAAAGAAGAGCTTACTGAGATAAAGACCGACACCTGCCAAATCTACACTAGAACAACAGCCATAGAGGAAACAACCCCCACGCTTATCAGTCACGCGGAAATCTCTGAAAGGTCCATACTTAACCAAAAAAGAGAACTATTCAACATGCGGATCCACCTAGACGACCTGGAAAACAGGTCCCGCAGGAATAATATCAGAATTAAAGGCCTTCCTGAAACAGTCCAAGACAAAGACATTCACGCTGTCCTTCCTCAACTTTTTAATGAGCTTCTACAGCAGGAGGATAAAACGGAACTGTTCATAGAGAGAGCCCACAGAGTTTACAGGCCTAAACATGTCAAGACAGACTTCCCAAGAGATGTGTTATGTTACCTGCAGAGCTTCAGGACAAAATAGAGCATAATACAGAAAGCCAGGGCAGCCAAAAGAATTGAGTGGGAGGAGAGTGAGATAACCTTATACCAAGGCATCTCAAGATTCACGCTTCAATTTAGAAGCAGACTCTTTCCTCTGACTAGAGAATTTAGGAATAAAAACATCAAATATAGATGGCTGTTTCCTGTGGGTCTTCTCACCACAATTCAAGGCAGATCCTATACAATAAGGACACCTGAAGACTTGAGTTCGGTTCTTAACAAATTGGAAATACTAATTAACGACTGGACAATATTAAATAAAGAGGAGCTAACTTTTCCTAGCTTGCCAAAAGTGGAATCCTGGAACACCGTGACACCCACCCAAGCAAAAAGACACAGATCATTAGAAAAAGGATTCCCCAAGACCCCTGCAAAAAGCCAAAGATCGATAGAGGGTGATGGCTGAGTGTTCACCCTCTCGTAATTGTTTAATCTTTTGTTATAATTTCTGATACTAATGTTTCGAATTGATACTTTGGTCTCTAAATAGTCTCAAGACTTAAGGTTATTGACTGTATGTCTATTGAGATTTGCCACATCATTATACTTTCTTTTATTTGTTTAGCTACTAAACTAGACGTCGGGGACTTATAGGTCCTCTTTCACCCTACGGATATCAGTTGGTGGACCTCGGTCATCCCGTCAACGACCAGAGTTGTGACGGAGGCAGGGGCCCATCAACAATAGAGGGAACGGTCCTTCCCCACAGGAAGTTCCCTCTTTACAAGTCAAGTGTTAACCCAGCATCCACTGAGCTTTAAGGGCTAGCTCAAGAGTTGCTGGTGACTTATAACCTATAGCTCCAGAGCTGTACATCAGGCTTGTATCATACGAGATGTACAGCACCCAACCACCATTTTGTTGTTATGGTTTCACATGTTTACTTATAACAGTTAATTTATTGTTAAAATGTCACATGCTTAAAAGACTCTTCCACGTTATACTTTCAGTATGCAAGACCTAATAATAGCCACCTACAATGTCAACGGGCTAAGCGTTCCAAAGAAAAGAAACCAGATCCTGGAATAGCTTAAAAAAGGAGAAGGTAGGAATAGCTCTCATCCAGGAAACCCATTTAAAAAAAATCATATACTCCTCACACTAAAAAGGGAGCATACACAAGGTGGTACAATTCGAACACACCCCTTAGAAGGAGAAAAGGTGTAGCTACCCTTATACATAAAAACATTAACTTTATCGAAGTAGACAAGGTAATTGATGAAGGGAGATACGTCTTGCTTAAAGGCCACATTAACGGAATTCTCCACACAATTGTGAATTTATACGTACCAAATAGAAATCAAGTGAGATTCCTTAACCACCTCCCGTCACACTAACGCCGAAAGGCATCATTGCTGCGGCGCTCCCAGGTCACACTAACGCCGATTGGCGTCATCTCGCGTGAGCCGAGATTTCCTGTGAACGCGCGCACACAGGATCGCGTAGTGCACAAGTTAATCTACAGCCTGCCGGCCGCAATCATTGGCTGGCAGGCTGTGGATTTTTGAATCGACCAATGAAAGAGGCATGTCAGACGCTATTTTGAAAAGAGCTGCCTGTGTCCTCTGGTGGTCGATCCAAGCAAAAGGGACCCTTCACCACACTACACATTACACAAAAGGCACCAAATCACCACACTACACATTACACATTACCCTGTCATTTATTAACCCCTTATTTAGCACCTGATCACCCATATTAGACTCCCTGATCACCCCTTGTCCACCCCCCTGTCATTAATCAGTAAGGGTCCCTCATCCCTGCCAGTTAGTTAGCCACTTGTTAGGTAGTTAGCGCCCACCGCAGTCACTGATTAGTCGCTGATTAGCGTCATCGCTGTCACTAATCAGCACTAGTACTATATAGTATCTGTAAGTGATCAAGACTGATCGCAATCAGATCTATATAAGTACATTAGGGTCACCTTAGGCTCTACAAAACGCAGTGTTCGCCTGATCAGGCCTGATCTTGTGCGCACACTTGCAGTGCGCCCACCGCAGTGACAGTGCGCCCCACCGCAGTGACAGAATTTTTTTTTCTGATCACTGCAAAAACACTGTCAAAATCGCTGCGCTGCTATAAAGATCACTTTTGAGCTTTTTGGATCTTTATTAGCGATCGCAGCTTTACTTCGCAAGCACTCCTTTTTACTAGGTAGGTTTGCTCTTTTTCCCGGGTAGTCTCAGAGGAATACCCCCTAAATTTAGTGAACCCAAAATGTCAAACAAGGGGTATTCCGCTGAAGAGGCCTACAGGATTCTGGCCGTGATGGATGAAAGCGATGGGGACGCCTCATCCGCTGAATCCAGTGGTTCAGAATATGAACCTGTAGACAGAGTAAAGTAATAACCTTCCAATTATCATTCAAAAGAGCGTTTCTACAGGGAGGAACAAAAATACCAAACTTCAAAAAAGCTAAATTTAGCCAACTAAGAGAGGCCATAGGCCAAACTAACTGGGACAAAGTCCTCACAAATACAGACACAAAATGGGATATCTTTAAAAACATCCTAAAAACTCATTGTCAGAGGTACATACCGTATGGTAATAAAAGGTTAAGGAACAAAAAGAAACCAATGTGGATAAATAGAACTGTAAAGAAAGCAATAAATGACAAAAAGAAAGCATATAAAACACTAAAACAGGAGGGTTGCACGGAAGCACTGAAAAACTATAAGGAAAAAAATAGAACATGTAAAAAACAAATAAAAGCGGCCAAACTAGAGACCGAGAGATTAATTGCCAAAGAGAGTAAAACTAACCCTAAAATGTTCTTCAATTATATAAATGTTAAAAAGTATAAAGCTGAAGGTGTTGGCCCTTTAAAGAGTAATGAGGGGGGAGTCGCAGAGAGCGACGAGGAGAAAGCAAAGCTGTTAAATATTTTTTTTCTCCAATGTATTCACTGAGGAAAATAAATTGTCAGATGACATGCAGAATGCAAAAATAAATTCCCCATTAAAAGTGTCCTGTCTGACCCAGGAAGAAGTACATCAGCGGCTTAAAAAGATTAAAATAGACAAATCGCCAGGACCGGATGGCATACACCCCTGTATCCTAAAGGAATTAAGTAATGTCATAGCCAGACCCTTATTTCTGATATTTGCAGACTCTATACTGACAGGGAATGTCCCACAGGATTGGCGCGTGGCATATGTGGTGCCAATATTCAAAAAGGGGCCAAAAAAAGAGCTGGAAACTATAGGCCGGTAAGTTTAACATCTGTTGTGGGTAAACTGTTTGAAGGTTTTCTGAGAGATGCTATATTAGAGCATCTCAACGGAAATAAGCAAATAACGCCATATCAGCATGGCTTCGTGAGGGATCGGTCATGTCAAACTAATTTAATCAGTTTCTATGAGGAGGTAAGTTCTAGACTTGACAGCGGCGAATCAATGGATGTCGTATATCTGGACTTCTCCAAGCATTTGACACTGTACCGCATAAAAGGTTAGTATATAAAATGAGAATGCTCGGACTGGGAGAAAACATCTGTATGTGGGTAAGTAACTGGCTGAGTGATAGAAAACAGAGGGTGGTTATTAACGGTACACATTCAGATTGGGTCACTGTCACTAGTGGGGTACCTCAGGGGTCAGTATTGGGCCCTATTCTCTTCAATATATTTATTAATGATCTTGTAGAAGGCTTGCATAGTAAAGTATCAATTTTCGCAGATGACACTAAACTGTGTAAAGTAATTTACACTGAAGAGGACAGTATACTACTACAGAGGGATCTGGATAGATTGGAGGCTTGGGCAGATAAGTGGCAGATGAGGTTTAACACTGATAAATGTAAGGTTATGCACATGGGAAGGAAAAATGCAAGTCACCCGTACATACTAAATGGTAAAACACTCGGTAACACTGACATGGAAAAGGATCTAGGAATTTTAATAAACAGCAAACTAAACAGCAAAAACCAGTGTCAGGCAGCTGCTGCCAAGGCCAATAAGATAATGGGTTGCATCAGAAGGGGCATAGATGCCCGTGATGAGAACATAGTCCTACTACTTTACAAATCGCTAGTCAGACCACACATGGAGTACTGTGTACAGTTCTGGGCTCCTGTAAACAAGGCAGACATAGCAGAGCTAGAGAGGGTTCAGAGGAGGGCAACTAAAGTAATAACTGGAATGGGGCAACTACAGTACCCTGAAAGATTATCAAAATTAGGGTTATTCACTTTAGAAAAAAGACGACTGAGGGGAGATCTAATTAATATGTATAAATAAATCTGGGGTCAGTACAGAGATCTATCCCATCAGCTATTTATCCCCAGGACTGTGACTGGGACGAGGGGACATCCTCTGTGTCTGGAGGAAAGAAGGTTTGTACACAAACATAGAAGAGGATTCTTTACGGTAAGAGCAGTGAGACTATGGAACTCTCTGCCTGAGGAGGTGGTGATGGTGAGTACAATAAAGGAATTCAAGAGGGGCCTGGATGTGTTTCTAGAGCGTAATAATATTACAGGCTATAGCTACTAGAGAGGGGTCGTTGATCCAGGGAGTTATTCTGATTGGAGTCGGGAAGAAATTTTTTATTCCCTAAAGTGGAGAAAATTGGCTTCTACCTCACAGGGTTTTTTGCCTTCCTCTGGATCAACTTGCAGGATAACAGGCCGAACTGGATGGACAAATGTCTTTTTTCGGCCTTATTTACTATGTTACTATGTTACAGCAGTGGCACTCTAACCACTAGCGAAGATGACGAGGTAGAGGTCCCTGCTACGGCTGACCCATGTCAGAGTTCTGCATACCCCGCATGATGATCCTCATTTGCAGCAGAGTGGTGCTGATCTTGTTTATGGTGCGGCATACACCAGCAGCGCAGCACACCTGGACCTTCTACCAGCACTGCCGTATTCCCTGGTGAAGTGGCGAGCACCAGAAGGGCAGTTCCAGCTGGTACGGTGGCACGTGCAATAACTCCTCCATCGCAGCCACCGTGTTCACAGGCCCGTAGAACCCCTAGTCTCCCAGAGGTGCTGGCAAATCCTAATTGGCAATCCTCTGATTCCGCCGCACCCGTATTGCCCCCTTTCACCGCCCAGTCTGGAGTTCGCGTGGAGACGGCTCATTTAGGATCGGCCCTTCAGTTTTTTGAGCTGTTCGTCACCGCGGATCTCTATGACCTAGTTGTGGCAGAAACCAACCGCTACGCCACACAGTTTATTACCGCCAACCCGGAAAGCTACTATGCCCAGCCTTTCCGATGGAAACCAGTCAGTTTCCGAGTTTAAATTTTTTTTGGGCCTTATACTCAGCATGGGTCTAACTAAAAAAAATGTATTGCGGTCATATTGGTCTAAAGACCCAATACATTACATGCCCATGTTCTCTGCTGCAATGTCTAGGGCACGTTTTGAGGTCATCATGTGCTTTATGCATTTCGCTGACAATAGCACCTGTCATCCAAGAGGCCACCCTGCTTATGACCGGCTGCACAAAATTCGGCCACTCATAGACTATTTGTCATCCAGATTTGCAGATGCATATACCCCTAATCAAAACATCTGCATAGACAAGTCCCTGACTACCTGGGGAGCAGTGGCAAGATTGTCTGGGATTGGGTGTCACCCTTACTCCACAAGGGGTACCACTTATACGTGGACAATTTTTACTCAAGCGTGGCCCTCTTTCGGCACTTACATCTAGTCGGAATTCAATGCTGTGGCACCGCGCGACCTAGTCGCCGGGGCTTCCCCCAACGGCTCGTTAGTACCCGACTTGCACGGGGGGAGAGGGCTGCCTTGTGTGACCAAGAACTGCTCGCAGTGAAGTGGAGGGACAAGAGTGACGTTTACCTTCTGTCCACCATTCACGCAGACACGACTGTACAAATTGAAAGGGCAACTGGAGTCATTGTGAAACCCCTCTCTGTCCACGACTATAACCTTCACATGGGGGGGTGGACTTCAATGACCAGATGTTGGCTCCCTATTTAGTTTCCCGCAGAACCAGACGCTGGTATAAGAAGGTGTCTGTATATTTAATTCAATTGGCGCTCTACAATAGTTTTGTTCTCTACAGTAAGGCTGGGAGAACACGATCCTTCCTCAAATTCCAGGAAGAGATCATCGAGAACCTCCTTTACCCAGGAGGTTCCGTGGCCCCATCCACCAGTGTAGTTAGCCGTCTACACGAGCGACATTTCCCCAGTGTCGTTGCTGGTACCTCAACCCAACCGCCACCCCGAAAAAAATGTCGTGTCTGTAGCAGGAGTGGAATAAGGCGTGACACCCGCTATTTCTGTCCTGACTGTCCGGACCACCCTGCCCTATGCTTAGGAGAGTGTTTCCGGAAGTACCACACACAGGTACACCTAGCATAGGGATCACATCTCACCAGGACAGGCACACAGGGCTATTAGGGCCCTTTCTCTCACAGCTGCTGCAAACCTCTCCTTTCACCTGGGATAAAGTGCATAACGTACTTCGCCACATCTTTGGGCGATTTGCGCTTTGCACATTGTCCCATGGGGAAGGAGAGGTTTGTTCTATAAAGGTAAAAAAAACAAAACAAAAAAAAAATTACCGGTAAGTAAAAAAGTTAAAAAAGTTTAAAAAAGTTAATATGTTCTGTTCTAAAGTTAATAAAGTTATTGCTTTGCGGCCTGGTTTTTTCTTTTTTGTTTTGTTTTTTTTACCTTCCAGGTGGACCAACCGATCGACCAGCTTCAGCACTGATGTGCATTCGGACAGAAGCATTGCGCTGCTGTCAGATTACACGCAAGTCGGTGTATGCGGCGCTGCAAGACGAGATTTCTCCTCTGCAGTAAAAGATATGTTTGCCGAGGCATATGAGCTGAGGAGGTGGCGGTGTTCATATACTTTGGCAAACACTTTGTATATATAAAAAAAAAAATCCCGGCAATGATTTATTCATCCACATCGATTGATGTGAATGGAGAAATCTGGTTTGCCAGGGCATACGAGCTGAAGTGGGTATGGATGTTGGGCGGAGCTCCTATGTCCTGGCAGACGCCTTTCCCCTCCTTTTTCTTTTTTTGGCAGAGATTTTTTCATCCACATTGATCGATGCGAATGAAGAAATCTGTGCCGTTCATTTTTTTCTTTCAGCCCAGAGGCTGAACGGAAAAAAAAAATCTCATTACCTGTATGCTCAATATAAGGAGAATAGCAGAAACTCCTAATGCTGGGCATACATGTAATGATTGCGGAGACCCTCAAATGCCAGGGCAGTACAAACACCCCACAAATAACACCATTTTGGAAAGAAGACACCCCAAGGTATTCGCTGAGGGGCATATTGAGTCCATGAAAGATTGAAATTTTTGTCCCAAGTTAGCGGAAAGGGAGACTTTGTGAGAACAAAATCAAAAAAATCAATTTCCGCTAACTTGTGACAAAAATTTTTTTTTTCAATGAACTCGCCATGCCCCTCATTGAATACCTTGGGGTGTCTTCTTTCCAAAATGGGGTCACATGTGGGGTATTTATACTGCCCTGGCATTTTAGGGGCCCCAAAGCGTGAGAAGAAGTCTGGTATCCAAATGTCTAAAAATGCCCTCCTAAAAGGAATTTGGGCCCCTTTGCCCACCTAGGCTGCAAAAAAGTGTCACACATCTGGTATCTCCGTACTCAGGAGAAGTTGAGGAATGTGTTTTGGGGTGTCTTTTTACATATACCCATGCTGGGTGAGAGAAATATCTTGGTCAAATGCCAACTTTGTATAAAAAAATGGGAAAAGTTGTCTTTTGCCAAGATATTTCTCTCACCCAGCATGGGTATATGTAAAATGACACCACAAAACACATTCCCCACCTTCTCCTGAGTACGGAGATACCAGATGTGTGACACTTTTTTGCAGCCTAGGTGGGCAAAGGGGCCCACATTCCAAAGAGCACCTTTCGGATTTCACAGGTCATTTACCTACTTACAACACATTTGGGCCCCTAGAATGCCAGGGCAGTATAACTACCCCACAAGTGACCCCATTTTGGAAAGAAGAGACCCCAAGGTATTCGCTGATGGGCATAGTGAGTTCATAGAAGTTTTTATTTTTTGTCACAAGTTAGTGGAATATGAGACTTTGTAAGAAAAAAAAAAAAAAAAAATCATCATTTTCCGCTAACTTGTGACAAAAAATAAAAAGTTCTATGAACTCACTATGCCCATCAGCGAATACCTTAGGGTGTGTACTTTCCGAAATGGGGTCATTTGTGGGGTGTTTGTACTGTCTGGGCATTGTAGAACCTCAGGAAACATGACAGGTGCTCAGAAAGTCAGAGCTGCTTCAAAAAGCGGAAATTCACATTTTTGTACCATAGTTTGTAAACGCTATAACTTTTACCCAAACCATTTTTTTTTTTACCCAAACATTTTTTTTTTATCAAAGACATGTAGAACTATAAATTTAGAGCAAAATTTCTATATGGATGTCGTTTTTTTTTGCAAAATTTTACAACTGAAAGTGAAAAATGTCATTTTTTTGCAAAAATTTTGTTAAATTTCGATTAATAACAAAAAAGTAAAAATGTCAGCAGCAATGAAATACCACCAAATGAAAGCTCTATTAGTGAGAAGAAAAGGAGGTAAAATTCATTTGGGTCGTAAGTTGCATGACCGAGCAATAAACCGCTAAATTGTGGAGTGCCGATTTGGAAAAAAGGGCCTGGTCACTAGGGGGGTATAAACCTGTGGTCCTTAAGTGGTTAAACATGTACTTGAGATCGTAGATAAATTTCAAGAAGGAATATTAATAGTGGGAGGAGACTTTAATATCTCCTTAGACCCCTCTTTAGACACATCAAGATTAAAGACTTCTCTTCCTTATAAAAGACTAAAAGCGGTTAAGAATATTCTACAAGAAAGACAATTAGTAGACATCTGGAGATTTGAGAACCCAGGGGAAAAAAAAGACTACTCACATTTCTCCTCAATCCTTAATCAATATTCTAGGATAGACCACTTATTAGACAAAATAATTTGGATAAAGTCAGAAAAACCCTGTACGACACATTTTCTTACTCAGATCACTCCCCTTTACTAGCCACAATTAACATTTCACCTTCCACTAACATAGGGCCAACATGGATGCTTAATGAATCTCTATTAAAATTAGAAGCTGATCAGAAACTTTATAGCCTCCCAAATCAAGCAATTTTTCGACGAAAACAAATCTACAGAGGTTAACTGGGCTTTAATTCGCGATTCCGGCGCCGCGGGGGTTAATCGGAACGGGATGCCAGCTGAAATCATTCAGCCGGCATCCCGTAACAACGCAGGGGGGGAGGGGTGTCATTTGACAACCGCGTATCGACGATCGCAGAAAACCGCAGGTCAATTCAGACCTGCGGTTTGCTGCGCTTTTAGCCGATTCTGATCCCCGCGGTCTCTGACCGCGGGGATCAAACTTTAAAATGCCCCAAATAAAGTTTTATTAACCCCCCCTGCACCCCTGAATGATATTATGTGGGCTGGTGGTGCAGGGGGGGTGTCGCAGGCGGTACAGGAGGTGCGGGTGGCGGGCGGTGCGGCAGGCGGGATCGCGATCCCCGCCAGCCTCCCCTTGAATAATCGTTGGTGTACAGTGGGTATACCAGGGTGCCAGCACATTGCTGACACCCTGGTATAAACGGCTGACATCGGTGATGCGATGTCAGCCGTTTAACCCTTTCCATACAGCGGTCCGTATGGACCGCTGTATGGAAAAGGTTAACAGCTCAGGGAGCTCCCTCCCTCTCTCATCAGGGGGCTGCTGTGCCTTTGCAGCCCCGATGGGAGAGGGAGAGAGCCCCCAGACAGCCCCCAGACAGCCCCCAGACAGCCCCCCAGACAGCCCCCCAGACAGCCCCGTCCTTACCCTTCCCCGTCTGCGAAGTTCTGAGCAGACGCGGAAGGTTCCCATGGCAACAGGACGCCGTTTCAGGCATCCTTTTGTCCATGGTGCTGAACAGATCTGTGCTAAAGGCAGAGATCTGTTCAGACAAAGTGCAAGTAAATATACAGTACAGTACAATATACATTGTACTGTACTGTATTATACAGACATCAGACCCACTGGATCTTCAAGAACCAAGTGGGTCTGGGTCAAAAAAAAAGTGAAAAAAGTTAAGATAAAAAAAAACACATTTATCACTGAATAAAAATAAAAATAATAAAATACACTACACATATTAGGTATCGCCGCGTCCGTAACGACCTGATCTATAAAACGGTCATGTTACTTTCCCCGCACGGTGAACGCCATAAAAATAAAAAAATAAAAACGGAGAAAATTGAAATTTTGCCCACCTTACTTTTCAAAAAAGGTAATAAAAGTGATCAAAAAAGTCGCATGTACGCCAAAATAGTACCAATCAAACCGTCATCTCATCCCGCAAAAATCATACCCTATCCAAGATAATCGCCCAAAAACTGAAAAAACTATGGCTCTTAGACTATGGAGACACAAACATTTTTTTTGTTTTAAAAATGAAATCATTGTGTAAAACTTACATAAATAAAAAAAATGTATACATATTAGGTATCGCCGCGTCCGTGACAACCTGCTCTATAAAATTACCACATGATCTAACCTATCAGATGAATGTTGTAAATAACAAAAAAAGTGCCAAAAAATCTATTTCTTGTTACCTTGCCGCACAAAAAAGTGTAATATAGAGCAACCAAAAATCATGTGTACCCTAAACTAGTACCAACAAAACTGCCACCCTATCCCATAGTTCCTAAAATGGGGTCACTTTTTTGGAGTTTCTACTCTGGGGGTGCATCAGGGGGTCTTCAAATGGCACATGGTGTCAAAAAAAACAGTCCAGCAAAATCTGCCTTCCAAAAACTGTATGGCATTCCTTTCCGTCTGCACCCTGCCGCGTGCCCTTACAGCGGTTTACGACCACATATGGGGCGTTTCTGTAAACTGCAGAATCAGGGCCATAAATAATGTTTTGTTTGGCTGTTAACCCTTGCTTTGTAATTGGAAAAAAGATATAAAAAATTGAAAATCTGCCAAAAAAGTGAAATTTTGAAATTGTATCTCTATTTTCCATTAAATCTTGTGCAACACCTAAAGGGTTAACAAAGTTTGTAAAATCAGTTTTGAATACCTTGAGGGGTGTAGTTTATAGAATGGGGTCATTTTTGGGCGGTTTCTATTATGTAAGCCTCGCAAAGTGACTTCAGACCTGTAGTGGTCCCTAAAAATTGGGTTTTTGTAAATTTCTGAAAAATTTCAAGATTTGCTTCTAAATTTCTAAGCCTTGTAACATCCCTAAAAAATAAAATATCATTCCCAAAATGCTACAAACATGAAGTAGACATATAAAGTCATAACAATTTTTGGGGGTATTACTATGTATTACAGAAGTAGAGAAACTGAAACTTTGAAATTTGCAAATTTTTCTAAATTTTTGGTAAATATGGTATTTTTGTATGCAAAAAAATTAACTTTTTTGACCCAATTTTAGAAGTGTCATGAAGTACAATATGTGACGAAAAAACAATCTCAGAACGGCCTGGATAAGTCAAAGCGTTTTAAAGTTATCAGCACTTAAAGTGACACTGGTCAGATTTGCATAAAATGGCCAAGTCCTTAAGGGGTTAAAGTGGAGAACATTATGGCCAAGATAAGGATTTTAGAAAAAGAGCATAAAACATCTGTTCTAGAGAGAAAGAAAAATAACTAATTATGTTAAGAAGTGACTTGAGAGACACGATCAATCATGTCTCAGAAAGATATCTCTACTATAGTAAATACAAGCATTTTTTGAATGGGAATAAATGTGGTAAAGATCTAGCTAGAGTAGTCCAGAAACAGAGAAGAAAAACAATTGTCCACAAGATTAAGAATGACAAAGGTAATTTGGAATATACCCCCAAAAACAATCGCTGAAACATTCTATGACTATTACAAAAAAACTCTACAATATCGACACAGAACCCAATTCCACAATCCCATCATCCCAAGAAGTTAAGGAATACCTAGACAAAATAGACCTTCCCAAATTAGATAATTTCAAAAGGCATTACTCTCAGAACCTTTGAACCAAGAGGAGATAGAAGAAATTATTAGCTCCATACCCAACGGTAAAAGCCCAGGGCTAGATGGCTTCAGCATTGCTTACTACAAACACTTTAAATCGATTCTATCACCCCATTTAACTAAATATTTCAATTGTATCGGACAGGATCTGAACTTTAGGCCAGAAACGCTCACTGCAAACATAACAGTAATTCCAAAGGAAGAGAAGGATCCTTCCCTTTGTCAAAATTACAGGCCTATCTCCCTCTTAAATAACGATTTGAAAATATTTACAAAAGCCCTTGCCAATAGACTTTAAAAGGTTATTCCGGATATAATTAATTATGATCAAGTGGGTTTCACACCAGGAAGAGAAGCCAAAGACAACATTTTAAAAAACACTGCTGGCTATGGAATATAGCAAGAACACTGACGCGGAAAAAGCGTTTGACCGCCTCAATTGGAAATTCCTCTTGGCTTCTCTGACTAGGTTTGGCCTTCCAGAGGTCTTTATTAGTAAAGTTAAAGCCTTATATACTCAACCCTCGGCTTCAGGGAGCGTCAACGGCACAAGGTCCAGATCATTTACTATACAAAATGGAACTAGACAGGGATGCCCCCTTTCACCACTTCTTTTTATTCTTTCATTAGAACCCCTATTAGCCAAAATTAGACAGAATGAAAATATTTCCGGTTTGAAAACATCTAACATGTCCCACAAAATAGCAGCCTTTGCTGATGACATTTTATTTTTTGTCACGAACCCTTGTCCACAATACCTAACATATTAACAGAATTAGAAACCTATGGGAAACTCTCATACTTCAAGATTAATTAAAATAAATCTACAATTTTTAATGTCAACATAGATAAACACACCTGGGATAAAGTTAAAACTATTAGTCGTTTGAGTCCGTCCACTACTCACTTCAAATACTTGGGGATCCATATTGCCTCGTCCCAGAAGGAAACGTTCGATCTGAATTTCACACCCTCTTAGCCAGCATAAAAAAAGACTTAGCAGGATGGAATGATTTTTTCATCTCCTGGATGGGTAGGGTTAATATAATCAAGATGATATCTCTCACTAAAGTTTTATATCTCCTACAAGGTATCCCTATAAACATCCCTAAAAGTTTTTTCCTAACATTAAAGAGAATAATACTTTCCTTTATCTGGAAGAAAGGTCAACACAGGACTGCTTATAACTAGGGATGAGCGAACCCGAACTGTATAGTTCGGGTTCGTACCGAATTTTGGGGTGTCCGTGACCCGGACCCGAACATTTTCGTAAAAGTCCGGGTTCGGTGTTCAGCGCTTTCTTGGCGCTTTTTGAAAGGCTGCAAAGCAGCCAATCAACAAGCGTCATACTACTTGCCCCAAGAGGCCATCACAGCCTTGCCTACTATTGGCATGGCTGTGATTGGCCAGTGCAGCATGTGACCCAGCCTCTATATAAGCTTGGGTCACGTAGCGCTGCACGTCACTCTGCTGATTCAAGCATAGGGAGAGGTTGGTGCTGCGACGTTAGGGCGAGATTAGGCAGATTAACTCCTCCAAAAGACTTCATTCTGTGATCGATCTGCAGCTGTGGATCATTGAAGTGCTAATATCGACTTGCTCACTTTTTTGAGGCTGCCCAGAGCGTTTTTAGATCACTTTTTTCTGGGGTGATCGGCGGCCATTTTGTGGCTTGTGGTGCGCCAGCACAAGCTATCACCAAGTGTATTTAACTATCAATAGTGTGGTTATTTTGTGCTATATCCTACATCAGCTGCAGGCTGAGCCTGTGTCACCGAAGTGCATTTAACCATCAACAGTCTGATTATTTTTTGGCCATATACCACATCAGCTGCAGACTGAGCCTGTGTCACCAAAGTGCATTTAACCATCAACAGTCTGGTTATTTTTTGGCCATATACTACATCTGGTGCAGGCTGAGCCTGTGTCACCCAAGTGCATTTAACCATCAATAGTGTGGTTATTTTTTGGCCATATACTACATCAGGGGCAAGTTGAGCCTGTCACCCAGCGCCTAAAAAATAGACCTGACATTTCTATTCAACCAAATCTGTACTGTTTTAGCTGGTCAAGTTATTTGTAGTGACCGTAAAAGCACACTTTGTTCTGGGTTGAAAAACTATTCCCAAATTTGCCATTCTCAAAATTGTGGTGAACGGGAACAATGAGGAAAACATCTAATAAGGGACGCAGACGTGGACATGGTCGTGGTGGTGTTAGTGGACCCTCTGGTGCTGGGAGAGGACGTGGCCGTTCTGCCACAGCCACACGTCCTAGTGAACCAACTACCTCAGGTCCCAGTAGCCAGCAGAATTTACAGCGATATTTGGTGGGGCCCAATGCCGTTCTAAGGATGGTAAGGCCTGAGCAGGTACAGGCATTAGTCAATTGGGTGGCCGACAGTGGATCCAGCACGTTCACATCATCTCCCACCCAGTCTTCTGCAGAAAGCGCACAGATGGCGCATGAAAACCAAGCCCATCGGTCTGTCACATCACCCCCATGCATATCAGGGAAATTGTCTGAGCCTCAAGTTATGCAGCAGTCTCTTATGCTGTTTGAAGACTCTGCTGCTAGGGTTTCCCAAGGGCATCCAACTAGCCCTTCCCCAGGGGTGGAAGAGATAGAATGCACTAACGCACAACCACTTATTTTTCCTGATGATGAGGACATAAGAATACCACCTCAGCACGTCTCTGATGATGACGAAACACAGGTGCCAACTGCTGCGTCTTTCTGCAGTGTGCAGACTGAACAGGAGGTCAGGGATCAAGACTGGGTGGAAGACGATGCAGGGGACGATGAGGTCCTAGACCCCACATGGAATGAAGGTCGTGCCACTGACTTTCACAGTTCGGAGGAAGAGGCAGTGGTGAGACCGAGCCAACAGCGTAGCAAAAGAGGGAGCAGTGGGCAAAATCAGAACACCCGCCGCCAAGAGACTCCGCCTGCTACTGACCACCGCCATCTGGGACCGAGCACCCCAAAGGCAGCTTCAAGGAGTTCCCTGGCATGGCACTTCTTCAAACAATGTGCTGACGACAAGACCCGAGTGGTTTGCACGCTGTGCCATCAGAGCCTGAAGCGAGGCATTAACGTTCTGAACCTTAGCACAACCTGCATGACCAGGCACCTGCATGCAAAGCATGAACTGCAGTGGAGTAAACACCTTAAAAACAAGGAAGTCACTCAGGCTCCCCCTGCTACCTCTTCTGCTGCTGCCGCCTGGGCCTCTTCTGCTGCTGCTGCCGCCTCGGCCTCTGGAGGAACGTTGGCACCTGCCGCCCAGCAAACATGGGATGTACCACCAACACCACCACCTGCGTCACCAAGCATCTCAACCATGTCACACGGCAGCGTTCAGCTCTCCATCTCACAAACATTTGAGAGAAAGCGTAAATTCCCACCTAGCCACCCTCGATCCCTGGCCCTGAATGCCAGCATTTTTAAACTACTGGCCTATGAAATGCTGTCATTTAGGCTGATGGACACAGACAGCTTCAAACAGCTCATGTCGCTTGCTGTCCCACAGTATGTTGTTCCCAGCCGGCACTACTTCTCCAAGAGAGCCGTGCCTTCCCTGCACAACCAAGTGTCCGATAAAATCAAGTGTGCACTGCGCAACGCCATCTGTGGCAAGGTCCACCTAACCACAGATACGTGGACCAGTAAGCACGGCCAGGGACGCTATATCTCCCTAACTGCACACTGGGTAAATGTAGTGGCGGCTGGGCCCCAGGCGGAAAGCTGTTTGGCACACGTCCTTCCGCCGCCAAGGATCGCAGGGCAACATTCTTTGCCTCCTGTCTCCTCCTCCTCCTCCTACTCAGCTTCCTCCTCCTCTTCTTCCACCTGCTCATCCAGTCAGCCACACACCTTCACCACCAACTTCAGCACAGCCCGGGGTAAACGTCAGCAGGCCGTTCTGAAACTCATATGTTTGGGGGACAGGCCCCACACCGCACAGGAGTTGTGGGGGGGGTATAGAACAACAGACCGACGAGTGGTTGCTGCCGGTGAGCCTCAAGCCCGGCCTGGTGGTGTGCGATAATGGGCGAAATCTCGTTGCAGCTCTGGGACTAGCCGGTTTGACGCACATCCCTTGCCTGGCGCATGTGCTGAATTTGGTGGTGCAGAAGTTCATTCGCCATGTCAGAGCTGCTGCATAAAGTGCGGGCCGTCTGTTCGCGCTTCCGGCGTTCACACCCTGCCGCTGCTCGCCTGTCTACGCTACAGCGTAACTTCGGCCTTCCCGCTCACCGCCTCATATGCGACGTACCCACCAGGTGGAACTCCACCTTGCATATGCTGGACAGACTGTGCGAGCAGCAGCAGGCCATAGTGGAGTTTCAGCTGCAGCACGCACGGGTCAGTCGCACTGCGGATCAGCCCCACTTCACCACCAATGACTGGGCCTCCATGCGAGACCTGTGTGCCCTGTTGCGCTGTTTCGAGTACTCCACCAACATGGCCAGTGGCGATGACGCCGTTATCAGCGTTACAATACCACTTCTATGTCTCCTTGAGAAAACACTTAGGGCGATGATGGAAGAGGAGGTGGCCCAGGAGGAAGAGGAGGAAGAGGGGTCATTTTTAGCACTTTCAGGCCAGTCTCTTCGAAGTGACTCAGAGGGAGGTTTTTTTGCAACACCAGAGGCCAGGTACAAATGTGGCCAGACAGGGCCCACTACTGGAGGACGAGGAGGATGAGGATGAAGCATTTTCACAGCGGGGTGGCACCCAAAGCAACTCGGGCCCATCACTGGTGCGTGGCTGGGGGGAAACACAGGACGATGACGATACGCCTCCCACAGAGGACAGCTTGTCCTTACCTCTGGGCAGCCTGGCACACATGAGCGACTACATGCTGCAGTGCCTGCGCAACGACAGCAGAGTTGCCCACATTTTAACGTGTGCGGACTACTGGGTTGCCACCCTGCTGGATCCCCGATACAAAGACAATGTGCCCACCTTACTCCCTACACTGGAGCGTGATAGGAAGATGCGCGAGTACAAGCGCACGTTGGTAGACGCGCTACTGAGAGCATTCCCAAATGTCACAGGGGAACCAGTGGAAGCCCAAGGCGAAGGCAGAGGAGGAGCAAGAGGTCGCCAACGCAGCTGTGTCACGGCCAGCTCCTCTGAGGGCAGGGTTAGCATGGCAGAGATGTGGAAAAGTTTTGTCAACACGCCACAGCTAACTGCACCACCACCTGATACGGAACGTGTTAGCAGGAGGCAACATTTCACTAACATGGTGGAACAGTACCTGTGCACACCCCTCCACGTACTGACTGATGGTTCGGCCCCATTCAACTTCTGGGTCTCCAAATTGTCCACGTGGCCAGAGCTAGCCTTTTATGCCTTGGAGGTGCTGGCCTGCCCGGCAGCCAGCGTTTTGTCTGAACGTGTATTCAGCACGGCAGGGGGCGTCATTACAGACAAACGCAGCCGCCTGTCTACAGCCAATGTGGACAAGCTGACATTCATAAAAATGAACCAGGCATGGATCCCACAGGACCTGTCCATCCCTTGTGCAGATTAGATATTAACTACCTCCCCTTAACAATATATTATTCTACTCCAGGGCACTTCCTCATTCAATACTATTTTTATTTTCATTTTACCATTATATTGCGGGGCAACCCAAAGTTGAATGAACCTCTCCTCTGTCTGGGTGCCGGGGCCTAAATGTGTGACAGTGGCCTGTTCCAGTGGTTGGTGACGTGAAGCCTGATTGTCTGCTATGACATGAAGACAGATTCTGTGCTGACATAAGGCCAAAAAATCTGTTACGGGACCTCTCTCCTCTGCCTGGGTGCCGGGGCCTAAATGTGTGACAGTGGCCTGTTCCAGTGGTGGGTGACGTGAAGCCTGATTCTCTGCTATGACATGAAGACAGATTCTGTGCTGACATAAGGCCAGATTCTCTGTTACGGGACCTCTCTCCTCTGCCTGGGTGCCGGGGCCTAAATGTGTGACAGTGGCCTGTTCCAGTGGTGGGTGACGTGAAGCCTGATTCTCTGCTATGACATGAAGACAGATTCTGTGCTGACATAAGGCCAGATTCTCTGTTACGGGACCTCTCTCCTCTGCCTGGGTGCCGGGGCCTAAATGTGTGACAGTGGCCTGTTCCAGTGGTGGGTGACGTGAAGCCTGATTCTCTGCTATGACATGAAGACTGATTCTGCGCTGACATGAAGCCAGATTCTCTGCTATGGCATGAAGAGACTGATTCTCTGCTGACGTGAAGCCAGATTCTCTGCTATGGGACCTCTGTCCAATTGATATTGGTTCATTTTAATTTTTTTAATTTTTATTTTAATTCATTTCCCTATCCACATTTGTTTGCAGGGGATTTACCTACATGTTGCTGCCTTTTGCAGCCCTCTAGCTCTTTCCTGGGCTGTTTTACAGCCTTTTTAGTGCCCAAAAGTTCGGGTCCCCATTGACTTCAATGGGGTTCGGGTTCGGGACGAAGTTCGGGTCGGGTTCGGATCCCGAACCCGAACATTTCCGGGAAGTTCAGCCGAACTTCTCGAACCCGAACATACAGGTGTTCGCTCAACTCTACTTATAACATCTTAACGAAACCTAAAAAAGCAGGAGGTCTTGGCCTGCCAGACTTTTAGAAGTATCGAGATGCGGCGACCATATCCAGAATCTTGGAATCTAACATCAGACCAATAAGGAAGCCCTGGGTAGACCTGGAGGAGAGTTGTGCGTGTTGCCCGCTCAACCAGGTCACATGGAAGACTGTCTATAATAGTGATTTATACAAAGATACTAAAAGGTCTCCCTATACGAGCCATACACTTAAAATCTGGCAGGAAAAACAGAAAAAGGCTAAGATAACTATTCCTGACCCTGGAAACCTTCCACTCCTCACATTAATACCCCAAAAACTTAGATCTATTAGGACTAAAATGCTTAACTGGAAACCAGGACGTGACACTACTTTGAAAGATGTTTTAGTTGGTGAGAACCTTATTGACTGGGACTCATGTAGGAACTCCACTTTAATTCCTAAATTAACGGAAAAGGAATACTCAAAACTATACAAACACGTCTCAATATTAAACACTAAAGTTAATCAGCTTTCACATTTCAAAGGTATTACCAAACTGATCTTGGCAAAAAGTCCTTCCCCTCACTGTATCTCCACCATTTATTCAATACTTAATGAAGGGAGCCCTCCACCACCATATCTTGACAGTTGGGTAAAAGAATTAGGTAAACCCTTAAATGATAGGGAAAAGGAAATGATTTTGACCTCATCTATTCCTAGGGTCACTTCAGTGAAGTTACAAGAGTCACACTATAAGCTGTTATCTAGATGGTATAGAACACCGGTACTTTTAAATAGGATAAATAGCAACATACCTGCGAAATGTTGGAGGTGTGAGGGTCAGGAAGGTTCCCTCACTCATATCTGGGTACATTGCGACAAAATTGCACCATTATGGGAAAAATTTGGCTATTCTGTTAAACTAGATAGAGAGATGATTCTACTAGGTCTGGCTAAGCAAGATAACCGCCTAATGAGAGATAGAAAGGGGAAAAGTCTAATTATTACCCTTAAATCCCTAATACCAAAATACTGGAGGAGTACCGACACCCCATCTATTAAAGAATGGCTTTCAGAAATTAACCTGATAAATAGCTTTGAAAAAATTAAATGGTCTTCTATCGGTAATTACAAAAAATATCTTGAAATCTGGTTAAAATGGAACAATTTCATTTCTTCAGAGAAAATTTGTGTATACTTAGACTGACGGGGTTCCCGTTGGTAAGGGTTTCTTGCAACTAGAAATTGACATACATGTGACATTATTTTCTGTTTTCCGTTTTTTGTTTATGTTTGTTAACCTGTTTTTCCCTTCTCCCTCCCCCACCCTCCATCCTCCTTCCTCTTCCCTTCCCTTCTCCCTCTTTCCACTCTGGATAAGCAGATATTGCCAGTCATTATACTGGTAGACGGAGGAAACAAAAGGATTAGCTCACAAGCCTATTAGTATTAAGATCCTCCTTTGCACTTTAGCCTGTTCATCTTGCCTTAATTCTGCCTAGCAGTTTAAAGCTCTATTGAATATTTGAATGAAAATCATCTTGTAATCTTTGCTTTGGATGACATGCTTTTCCATTGTTATCTTATTAAAACTTTTTTCTTGTGGAAATAAAAAAATTTCAATAAAACTTAAATTTACAACAACACCACAGATCAGGCCCAGTTTATTGGAATCTGCCATACACACACTGTTGGCTACAGAACGCCACAGATTATAGACACTATAGAGGGCCCAGAAGCATTGGAATCTGCAATACAATCTTCTCTGATGTAGTACAGCATTGTATACAGAACACCGCAGATTCTAGACACTCTATTAGGCCCAGATTACTGGAATCTGCCATACAGACATGGTTTTCCAATGTATTACACTATGAACTACAGAACGCCACAGATTATAGACACTATAGAGGGCCCAGAAGCATTGGAATCTGCAATACAATCTTTTCTGATGTAGTCCAGCATTGTATACACCACCACATCAAAAAACCGCTTTGCAGTAAATATAAGTGAGGGAAGAATAATTATCATGCACTAGAACACCTTCCCAATTAAAATATACCTTTTTATTAATAATGAACTAAAATCTGGCCTACAGCTGGACTACACATAACAGGAGAGTCAGCAAGACATACAATACAATACTATAATCAATGAGACAAGGGGTACAGTGGTAGTACATGTGACAACATCCAATGAAGGAATCCTTGACATGTATATAGAAGACGGCTGAGGAATCAGTTGCGATACGATAAACTACAATTTTAACTCAATGATGACCTGATATTGGTGAGGCCATCAAAAAAAACACAGTAATGCAAAATGGTCTATTGACTCGACATATATTCCGCGGTTATACACGGTTTGCTGAATTACTATGCATATATTCCGTGAAAATTCAAGCGTTGCTGAAATACTGAAAGAAGGTTTTGTGGTTACTCACGGTTTGCTGAGATATCAGTAGGTATAGAACTTAACGGTTTGCTGAGATGTCAGTGGGTGTAGTTCTCAATAGCCAGGTGGGGAACCAACACTGGTGAATGAAGCAATCAGGTAGATAATTAACATTACTGTTAACCAGGATGGTCCGGAGGCCGTAATATTAGTGCAGCTCAGAGATGTAATATCCAATAGTCAGTTAAATCCTATCCTACATGAATCCCTCCGTGACCCTAATTAAGCTCAGCCCAGGGACACCCCTTAAAGGTAGAGGTTCCCTGTCCTAATCTGACTCTCCCTGTATGCCCCTATCCTCATTAACCAATAGTATATAACATAACAGACACACCAAAGAAAACAAAAGAAAAAAAAAACACAAATCCCAACGTTACGTTTCCCCAGCCAGTATGACTTCTGACTGGTTCGTCAGGGGAAGTGGAGAACAATACTCCAGCAGCAGTGTCTCACAATGGAGATTTTCAATTTCGCGTCACTCAATCGAGACCCTCCAGGAATAGGAGCCCAGATGTAGGCAATAGATGACCGGTGTCCCCAGATCCTAATCAAAATCAGTGCCTTATAAAGTATCCTCCCCCAGTTAGTCCCTCCCCTTTAGACAATTATTTTCTTAGTATAGATTAGAGAGAGCAAATGATATCATGAGCGATACCTTATAGTATAATTATCAGCCCCCATATGTATAACAATACTGTATTTATAAGGAAAAGATCATAAAGCACCTTAAAATTGAATGCCCCATTGGTACAGCATGTGAACGCCGATTTGGACCGGAAGTGATGTATTAAACCGGAAGTGGCGTACCGGAAGTGGCGTACATAGTGCTGCTCCGATAACCGGAAGTTGCTCTGGAACGCAAATTGCGTTCCACAATGAGATTATGAGGTATAAGAAAGCAATGCATGCAGCTTCCAGTCATCCCACTATTTTAATAGGAAATATGGATACTTATAGCATGATATTCCTCTTTTATATAATATTTCAGTCAGGATCGATCTTATTAGAGGGAGGAATAGAACACCAATTAATCTGGGGGGAATAGGTCTAGCCAGGAAACAATGAGGATTATAATTATTTAAACTTAGGCTGGGTCACACCGGACAGGGCATTTTTTTTCAGCCATCCATAGGGAAAATTTAATTACAAAATTCCAGCAACATTATATACATTAGAGGATCACTTTTGATCCGATATTTTAAATGATGACAGGATTTATGATACCAATAAAGTCACTATTGGTGGTTGGTTTATTTGGAGAGAAGAGGGGGAAGCCACCCCAGAAAGGGAGGGCCCCCAGAACGCGGACATTATGATTTAGTAGTCGTGTCAGAGTGGGCAAATACAGAAACCAAGGAGTATAAGCCCTTGTCAAACCATAATTATAGGGAAATAATAGTCGTGGTCAAGTGGGCACTATTGAAAACATTGTAGTCGTGTCCAAGTGGGCAATCTGAAACAGTGTGGGGATTGTGATGGAAAGACCTTTAAGAGGGAGGAGTGAGTGAGAACGGGAGAGCACCTATTTCAAAGGAAACAGCTAAACGATAATTGTTTGTTAAGACCATATGGACTGAACGTTTTTAATCTATATATCCACTGGCATTCCTTCTGTAAGATCTTTTTATCCCAATCTCCCTTACGTGGGGAGGGAGGAATGATGTTGATAATTTGGAATCCCAGGAATCTTGGATCGCCCGCATGGAACTCAAGTACATGATCGCCATAGGTTTGTCTCGTCTATGTCTAATATCTCCTAAGTGCTCTCCCACTCTCCTCCTCAGCTCCCTCTTAGTCTTGCCCACATAATTCATGGGACATGAGCATGTTATCAAGTAAACCACTCCGCAACTAATACAATTACCAAAATCCCTTATCTCAAAAGTTCTACCCATTGTGATACTTTTAAAGGTTTTAGATGTAGTGATGAATGGACATGCTATGTATCCACTACATTTAAATGTTCCCAACGGCCTCCTATCCAACCAGGTTTCAGAAGTTTTTCGTGTCGTGTAGAGACTGTGTACCAGGAGATCCCTAATCGATTTCCCCCTCCTAAAGGTAATCCCTGGTTTGGATGGGAGCACATCCACAAGGTCTGTCTGTTCGGAGAATATCCCAATGTCTTCTCAGGATTTCGAAGATTCTCTAATGGGAATCATCGTAGGTCCCGATGACCCTTATAGTCTGGTCCTGTGTTTTGTCCTTTTTGTGGGGGTGCAGAAAATCTTCTCTATTATGAGTAAGGGAGTGTCTAAAGGCCTTTTTTAATGTTTCATCCGGATAGCCTCTATTTAAGAATCTATCCCTTAGGTCCCTGGACTGTGTCATGAATGTAGGGGTATCAGTGCAGTTCCTTCTAATCCGGATGTACTGGCCCTTCGGAATGCCTCTTTTTACTGGGTTCGGATGGAAGCTATCCCAGTGTAAAAGGCTATTAGTAGCCGTTGGCTTCCTAAATGTTTCAGTACACAGTAGTCCATTCCTTTTAGAGATTTTGATATCTAGAAATGAGATCTCCCTATCATAAATTTCATAGGTAATTCTCAAGCCTATAGGATTGTTGTTCAGCGATGTGACAAACGACTTAAAGGCAACCTCTGGACCATCCCACAGGAGAAAGATATCGTCAATATACTTTCCCCAGAAGGTAATGTGGGTGGTCCAGGGTTCCTCCACATTGTGTTGGTCCTCCCACCAGCCCAGGCGCAAATTTGCGTAGGTCGGTGCACAAGCACTACCCATCCCGGTGCCCCTGAGCTGGTGGTAAAACACATTTTTAAACAGGAAGAAATTGTGTGTTAAAACAAATCAAAAGGATGGAGATCATGAAGAAATTATGGGCCCTAAACTGGATGCCCCTAGTCATTAAAAAGGACTCGACTGCCTTGAAATTAATTTATCTTCAAATGCTTGCAGGAGAATTTGATCCAATTCTTCTATGAATATGTTCGAGGGATCGTCCCGTAATCGACCGTAACATCCAGCATCATTGAGAAGGCCTTCGCACATTCCATTATACATAGTGTGGTCCATAATGACGATATTATGTATGCTGTTGTCTTTATGTAGTTTAGTAAGGGCCTCTCTTTCCTGTTTAGCAAGATTTGACCGTGGTACTTGCTGTGGTCTGATCTTTTCCAGATCCTGAATAACCAGTCTGGAGAAGATGTCAATTGCTGAGTTTTCTTGGGGGGGGCGTCATTTTGTTACTTTTAGGACGCAGTTTGGTGAAGGGGCCCGGACCATTTTTTTGGTAAGGACCATCATTATTGGAAAGGAGGAGTCTGGTATCCATTAGACAGTCTAATGGGATACCCAGTTTTGTACATTCCTCCCTATCGTTTTTATAAAACTTGTGCCAACGTAATTTGCGTGTAAAAAGACTTAAGTGTTTCACCCACGAGAATGTATTAAAATTTACCGTAGGTACAAAAGAAAGACCCCTTGACAGGATCTCTAATTCACAGGCGGTCAGTACCTTATTCGTCAGGTTGATAATGCATTTCTCATTCATTTGCGCCTTTCCTCTTTCTGCATTGGATCCCTGGTGGTAGGGGGGGGGGGACCAGCTTGATCCTCCTCTCCCTTCCCTAAAACAGAACACCGAAGATTCTAGACACTCTATTAGGCCCAGATTACTGAAATCTGCCATACAGACATGGTTTTCCGATGTATTACACTATGAACTACAGAACGCGACAGATTATAGACACTATAGAGGGCCCAGAAGCATTGGAATCTGCAATACAATCTTTTCCGATGTAGAACAGCATTGTAAACAGAACACCACAGATTCTAGACACGCTATTAGGCCCAGATTACTGGAATTTGCCATACAGACATGGTTTTCCGACGTATTACACTATGAACTACAGAACGCGACAGATTATAGACACTATAGAGGGCCCAGAAGCATTGGAATCTGCAATACAAGCTTTTCTGATGTAGTATAGCATTGTATACAGAACACCGCAGATTCGGGGGGCGGAGCTAGCTGCAGAGCTGGATGGACGCAGCTTGAAAGAGCTCTGGAGAGAGTTTGATTTTAAGCTGTTATAACTCAGCAAAATTGGATGTACTTGCCCGGAAAACCTTATATCTAGATTCAGGACACTGCCTGGAACATCAGGATAACATCCTTTTGAAAAATTGAGACGACGAGAAGTTGCGGCCTACTACACCCTTGTAAGCGCCGGACTTTATTTGAGCGCTCAACCGGGTCTCAGGAGCCGTGCCCCGCGGCTACATGTGATTTTCGCCGCCGAAAACATCAGCGATCCACTGTGCCTACGTTGCCTTACTGAGTAGGGACGCTACCAGGAAAAGAATAACGGCGTACGATTATGGGGTTGGTGGCTCCCTCCAGCAGGTGTCTCCACTCGGAGAAGGCATCCTTGATCGCCAGTAGTTCTTTGTTCCCGATGTCATCGTTCTTCTCGGCGGGGGACATCTGGCAGGAGAAATATGCGCACGGGTGTAATAGCATCCTCTCCCCTGTCCGTTGTGACAAAACTGCCCCCACCGCGGAGTCTGATGCATCCACTTCGACTGTAAATGGCAGCTCGGGGTTCGGGTGGATTAGGATTGGAGCAGAAGTGAAGAGGAGTTTCAACTTGGTGAAGGCCTCCTGGGCCTCGGGTGTCCAGGAGAAGGGGACTGCCTTCTTGGTAAGTTGGGTGATTGGTGCTATGACCTTGGAGAAGTTCTGGATAAACTTCCGATAGAAGTTGGCGAAGCCAATGAATCTTTGTATCTCCTTCTCGTTTCTCAGAACGGGCCAGTTCATCACAGCTTGGACCTTCCCCGGGTCCATACTTAGGCCCTCTGGGGAGATGATGTATCCGAGGAACTGAGTGGTGGTTCGCTCAAACTCGCATTTCTTTAGCTTGATATAGAGAGAGTTCTGTCGGAGTCTCTGCAGTACCCTGCGGACGTGTTCGCGGTGCTGCTCGAGGTCTTCAGAGAAGATCAAGATGTCGTCCAGGTAAAAGACTACAAACAGATCCAGCATGTCCCTGAGGATGTCGTTAATGAAGTGCTGGAAGGTGGCGGGAGCATTGCAAAGTCCAAAAGGCATGACCAGGTACTCGAAATGACCATAACGTGTCCGGAAGGCGGTCTTCCATTCGTCCCCAGGGCGGATTCGGATGAGGTTGTAGACCCCTCGAAGGTAGAGTTTAGTGAAGATCTTCGCTGCCCGGAGTCTCTCGAGGAGTTCTGAAATCAGTGGGAGCGGGTACCGTTTTTTTACGGTGATGTTGTTAAGCTTTCTGTAGTCTATGCAGGGAGGAGTCTTTTTTCTCTACAAAGAAAAAGGGGGCTCTTGCTGGGGAGGTTGAGGGCCGGATGAACCCCTTCCTCAGGTCCTCGTCCAGGTACTCTTTCAGAGCCTCGAGTTCAGGCTCTGAGAGGGGGTAGATACTGCCAAAGGGTATTTCGGCCCCGGGCAACAGTTCTATAGGGCAGTCGTAGGGTCGGTGTGGTGGCAGCTTGTCTGCGTTTTTCTTGTCGCAGACATCCTGGAACTCGCTGTATTGAGGGGGTAGCAGATCCTTGACGGATAGTTTTGAGATGGTGGTGTCTTCGGGTGGAAGGACGGGTTTGTGGGAGCAATTTAGCGAGCAGAACTCGGACGGGAATCGTATGCAGCGGGTTTCCCAGTCCACCGAGGGGTTGTGGGTGGCCAACCATGGGATGCCCAAGATCACCGGGAACTTCGGGGAGGCGATCAGCGAGAAGTGGATCTTTTCGTGGTGATCGGGTTCTATAAGGAGTTGTCGTTCGGTGGTCTCGTGAGTGGTCGGCCCCGAGGAGAGTGGGGATCCGTCGACGGTTTCCAGGTCAACGGGGGCTGCCTTGATTGTCAGTGGAATGTTTTTTTTGCGGGTAATGAAGTTGCCTCCCGCCCCAGAGTCTAACATCGCTGAACAGGGGAGTTGTCGCCCCTCAATGTCGATGAGGATGGGAACGATGAAGTGGGATCCATAAGCCGCCGTGTTGTTATTTTCCGGGGCTGCTGACGGGGTTGGAGTCTGTGGTTGCTCCTTTAGTTCCGTGACGGCAATAGTCTTTCGGATCTTATGAGGACATTTGATGGCAAAATTACCCGGTTCCTACAGTAGAGGCCGAGGTTTTGGGCCAGCCGTCTCTCCTTCTCAGCTGTGGATAGAGACCTACGTAGAGCGTCGACCTGCATAGGTTCAGTTGCTGATTGGAGGTCGCGCTGGGTGGTGGAAGAGTAGGAGTAAGTGGGTCTGTGGTCCGAGGACCAGAGTCTCTCTTTCTTCCTCTCGGAGAGTCTTTGATCTATCCGGATGCATAACTGAATGAAGTCATCCAGATCGTCCGGGGCCTCAACTCTGGCGAGTTCTTCCTTTATTAATTCGGACAGGCCCCGCCGGAATTGGCTCCTCTGTGCCGCTGGGTTCCAGGTGGTGTCCGTGACCCAACAGCGAAACTCGGCGGTGTATTCGGTGACGGAGCGTCTCCCTTGCTGCAGACCATGTAGTCGCGCCTCGGCTGTCGCACAGCGGTTGGGGTCGTCGAAGACTTGGCTCATGGCGGAGATTAAGTTGTTTAGGTTGTCCAGGAGCTGACTGTAAGGTGATGCCCATGCTAATGCTTCATCCGTCAGGAGATTGACCATGAATAGCACCTTCTTTTTCTCGGTGGTGAAGGGGGCCGGGTACATCTGAAAATACATGCGGCATTGGTTTAGAAACCCCCGATACTGGCGTCTGTCGCCGCCGAATCTTGATGGGAGTGGCATGCAGGTGTCTGCGGCCGCGCCGCGGACGTCCAGGAGTTGCCTCTGTAGTTCAATAATCTCCATTTGCTGGCTTTGGACTACGCCTTGGAGCTGGGCAAATTTCTCCTGATATGTACTACCAAATTCTTGAAGTTCGGAGACCTGCTTACGCAGAGTGGCCATTGCGGACTCCATAGTGTGGCTGATTATTCTGTAACAGTCCTACGGCTCACCTGAGTCAGAGGACAGCTGGCTGGAGGTAGGAGTGGAGCCCAGTGGCAAGGACCACAGGCAGGTAGTAGGTGCAGGATGTCTGGCAGAGGCGTAGTCGGTAGGCAGGCGGTGGGTCAGGGCAGGCCACAGTAAGCGTGGTCAGACACTCCAGATGGCAACGGTGGTAGCAGTTCAGTAGGTAGGGACAAAGCAGAAGAGTAGTCGGTAGTCAATTCCTGGTCAGCAGTGGACTTCCAGTAGTAGCAAGAGCAGCAGATGAGGAGAAGCTTGATCAATAATCAGCAAACTGGAGTGCAAGTGGCTGGACTGATATAGTGAAGTACCAGGTGTGGGGAATCAAGGGTGATGAGCAAGGCTTGGCTAGACTGAGGTTAACTAATAGGGTTCAGGGAGGAATGTCCAGAGAGGATGGTAGCCTAGTAAGCAGGGCTACCGCCTGGGATGTGGCTGGTCACGGATTCGAATCCCGACAATACCTTTGCAAATATATTTGCACCAAACAAAAAGCAAGTGATCTTTTTGAGGACTGTTCTCAAGTTACTTAGCACATTCAGTGAGGGTTATTTATTAGTTGGAGGAGACTTCAATATGGCACCCGTTCCCAGCGTTGACTCTTCAACTGGCAGGTCCAGTTACTCGAAACAAAAATTAAAAAGGTTTGGAGAAATGTTGGGAGAACACCTCTTGGTCGACATCTGGAGGGTGTTGCACTCAAACACAAGAGATTACTCTTTCTATTCACATACATTCCAATCTCACTCAAGGATAGATTTTTTTTTAATAAATCAAAAAGATATAGGTCTGGTTCAGAAATCAGAATATGATATACGCCTGTCATCAGATCACGCACCAATCTTTCTTCTCTTTAAAACCGCTCACAATAGCAGTAAAACTAACAGCTGGGTTCTTATAAATTTTCTTTATTTTGGGAAAGTGTATGAAACATACAGGCGTCAGAGTTAATTCACTCCAACTGTTACATAAACAAAAAATAAAGTTCGAGTTACACTTCCACAGTTTGATGACATCATAAAATGTCATATAAATCAAAACATTTTATACAGTAGAATAATAAAGTAAAAGGTTGAGTATGTGAAAGGTTAATGGTAGGAGGGGTAGGATAGAAGGGAAGTGAGGGTGTGGAGAAGGAAAGAGGGGGAAGAATAAAAATATGTAAAAGTACCAGTCATTTATGAGAAGCCTAAATATCTAAAGTATCTTAGACATGAACATGTACTAATCATATATCTATGAACCAAGAATAACAATTTAATTTAATGAAAATATATAATTCTAGACCAATCTCAGAGTCCTCATTAACTTTTGAAAGATGGTATATCCATTTACGCCATATATCTTCATATTTATCCACATTGTGTAGAACAGTCCATTTACGTTTTTCAAAGTTCTGTCTTTTATATATTTCCGCTCTCCACTCCGATATAGTGGGTGGATCTTCCTTGAGCTATTTCCTGGGTATGAGTACTTTCGCAGCATTTAGGAAAATATTTGTAAGGGTTGACTTAAATACTGCTTGAGATACATCATATATGTTAAAAAGAACAAGTTTCTCTGAGAGTATAACCTTTGTATCAAGCACTTCGCCTAAAATTTTAGATATTGAATGCCAGAATGGGGTGATTTTCATGCATGTGTACCAGATGTGTGAATAAGCAGGGGCGGACTGAACCCTCAGGGCCCCCAGGCAAAATAAATCAAGGGCCCCCTTAAAGGCCCCACCCATGTTCTGCTGCAAGCTCCATGCCCCACCTCCAGCCACACCCTATACAATCTTTAATAAGATTTCAAAGTTAAAGCAACACAAAAGGCACCCAGACCACTTCAGCTCATTGATGTGGTCTGGGTACAGTGTCCCTTTTGCAAATCGAGCTGCAATGTTCTAGAGAAACTGCATTGTTTACCTTCCAGCAATAAGTCAGCCTCTAGTCGCTGGCAGCCACCTGAGGGCTTCCTGGAGTAAAACAGACCTCTGGTCTGGTATCTGACGCTGGACGTCCTCACACTCTGCATGATGACCTCCAGGGTCAGATTTTTCCCCATAGGAAAGCATTGATTCAATGCTTTCGTATGGGGTGACCTAATCTTAGCGTCCATTAGTGAGCCTCTGTTAGAAGCAGTGTGGGCATAACTACTGTGAAGGGGGCACATATCTGGGCATAACTACTGTGAAAGGGGGGGAGGGCCCTTCACAGTAGTTATTAATCCCTTTCAGCAGTCCCCTCTTCAGTGAATGGAGGACTGCTGAAAGGGGTTAATAACTACTGTGAAGGGCCTAGCCGTCTGGGCAACCCCCCACCCACCTTGTACTTGTTCCACTGATCTGCTACTTGCGGGCTACATGGGCATGAGTTCAGTCACTTCGGTGGGCAATCCCATCCTGCGGCGGGTGATCCCGCGAGACCCGTGACCTACAGCGGCGGGTCTTGCGGGATCACGCGCTGCAGGACGGGATTGCCCACCGAAGTGACTGAACTCATTCCCGCGCAGCCCACAAGTAGCGGAACAATTACAAGAGGGGTGGGGAATAGCCAAATTAAAAAATATTTTGAACCAAAAGGTGTTATGGGGGCTCTGTGGATGGCACTGTTGTGGGGGGGGGATCTGTGGGTGACACATATATAGCACCTTATGCTATAAAAGTGTCATCCACAGATCCCCCCATAACAGTGTCCCTGTGAGTGAATGATCCCCAATACAGGGTCTGGGGGCCGGCATCTGGTGTTGTAATGGCAGCGGGGCCCGATGCAGTCACTGTATTCTATTACACCAGGCCCCGCTCACTGTAATACTAATTCATATGTAAACAACTTGAAATTCTCTGCGATCCTCTCCCTCTGAGCTCTCTGTACTCACAAGCTCAGTAGCAGGCCGGGCGGCAGCGCAACTCACTGACGTCACGTGCCTGCTCCTCCCACTTTATGAATGAAGCAGGCGGAGCCAGTGGCCTGGTTGCTAGGGCTGGTGTCACCCGGTGCAGTAGAAAATGGTGTCACCCCCCCCCAGCAATAATTTTTTAGCCCTATATGGGGCTATGGTGGTGCTGCTGCCATAGGGGGCATCCGTTAGCTCAGCAGACCCCCCCTAGCAGTCAGAGCCTGGTCTCGGGAGGGACACTTCCAGATTATTTTCTGTCCACCACCACAAAACAATGGTGCTTATAGAACAGACTACACAGTGTAGCGGTATACAGTATATTGTGTGGCACAGTGTAGCGGTATACTGTATATTGTGTGGCACAGTGTAGCGGTATACTGTATATTGTGGGGCACAGTGTAGGCTATATGTGTATAACATAAACATATTTCATATTAAAAAACTTACAGTTACTTGGCTTGGCCTTCGGGGATCTCGGACGCCACTTCTACACTTGGTCGGGGGCTCGGTGGAGCTGATGTTGTGTTTCATCCTAATAAGAAAGATTTCATAATAAGGATTTGGGGAAGGGGCAGAGGGATAGCAGAGCAGGGTGAGGCTGGTGCTGCTACTAGGGGGTCATACCATGGGGAGTAATAAAGCCCTCCATAATGCCCCCCCTCCTTTTAATGTGACAGTGCAAAAAATACCCCCTTGTAATGCTCCCAGTTGAGCTAATGTCCCCATAGTGCCTCCATAATGTCCCAGTATAAAATACCCCTATATAGTGCCCCCAGGAAATTCCCCCATAGTGCTCCTCTCCCCATTCCTGCTAGTGCCCCCCATAATGTACCAGTATAAAATTCCCCATATATAGTGCCCCAGTAGATGCCCTCAGTGACCGGCATCTGATAGGCTGCTTGCCTAGTGTCCCCCATAATGCCCCCCAATAATGTGCCAGTAAGTGTCCCCATAGATGCCCCCCCCATCATGTCCCAGTATCATAGTGCAACCCCCCCAATGTGCCAGTATCAAGTGCCTCTCTCCTTCCCACCCCCATGTGCCAGTATCATACTGCCAAACCCCCCATGTGCCAGTATCAAGTGCCTCTCTCCTTCCCCCCATGTGCCAGTATCATAGTGCCACCCCCCCCCCCCCCCACGTGCCAGTATCAGGTGCCCTCGGACCATGGCCGAAGTGCCCGACCGGTCAGTCCGCCCCTGTGAATAAGTGCCTAATTCAGTATGACATCTCCAGCATCTTTCACTGATTGCATTATTTATTCTATGCATAACCAAAGGAGTTTTGTACCATCTCGCATTAATTTTGAATTGCATTTCTTGCATAGCATATGAACTTGAGGTCCCATTCATGGGTTTAGTCATCTGATCCATTTGGCTATCATTTAAACGATGTTGTAGTTCTTTGTTCCATTTTTCAATATATAGAGGGGGTGTGTTAGTATCATTTAGTACTTTGTATAATTTAGACAATATTTGTTGGGGCGTATTGGGTGTATGGAGTAGTGTCGTTATAGTATTGTCAATACAATCCTTAGGCTTAGATCTCCACTGTAAGATATTTTTAAGTAACATGCTATATTGTTTAAGTGTCAAGTTGTGTAGACCATGGGAATTTTTGATTTCTGAAAATGATAGTACGGTTTCTCCCCTGTAAATGTCATTTAGCTCTAAGAATCTATTTATTTTATCACTTTGCAGTGCTTTAAGTATTTCTGTCCAAGTATGTGGAATGAGACTAGTTACTGGAATACTAAGGTCGCCACTTGGTAACAGATTATGTGATCTGTTTATGTTATGCCATTTTCCTAATATTAGTTTCGTAAACACGTTTTTAATTTTTCTTTTTTCTTTTTGCATAATTAGACGTTTTCCACAATAGTGAGTAGAAGTTGATGTCAGTGCATTCCTGCTCTACATCAGTCCATTTTTTCCCGGATGTGACTCTACTCCATTCTATGATCCTAGTAAGTACAGAAGCCTTGTAATAATTTTCCAGGTCAGGTAGGCCAGTGCCGCCATTTTTCCCTGACCTTGTTAGGGTTTTGTAGTGGATTCTGTTTTGCCTATTTTGCCATATAAATTTTAGGATGTTTTGTTTCATTTGTCTGAAGAAAGACAGAGGTATTTCTATTGGTAATGTTTGGGATAAATATAACATTTTTGGAAGGATAATCATTTTGATTAGATTTATCCTGCCAAAAATTAAAAGCTAGAGGGAATTCCAGTCCTTCAGCAATTTATTAATCTCCTTTAACAATGGCATAAAATTGATATTGTATAAGTCTGTCGACTCTTTACTACAGTGTTCATTTTAGGACATGGTCAGATATCATAGTCAAGTATCAAAATAATGCCAACGTAACACCTGACCCTGACACCTGACCCTGACCCTCACATCTGACTCTCATATCTGAGTTTGACTTATGCTCTTCATAGGTCAGGGTCAAAGTGAGAATGAGTTGAACAACAATCCCAAGCTTATACAAGGCACAGGCTGGTAGCTCAGTGGTAATGCTGTTGCCCCATGTCCAGGCTTTATGAGTTCAAAACCCCTTTCAGCCTCTAAAAAATGTTTATATTTTATTATGCCCTAGATAAGAGGCAAATTTAAATGATGTGTGACGCTGATATCTCACGTCCTTCACTAGTCAGTGTCACAAGGGATCTTAGGTTTACTGTGTTTTTTGCTATACTACATCTCATAGATCAAAAAAAAAATCACCAACTTTGGTGTCTAGAGCTAAAGCTCAGTGGTAAGACACTTGTGTGGCATGTAGTGTTCATGGGTTCAAAACCCCTTCCAGGCTTTTTATAAAATTAATATTTTATATTTTATTGAGCTGTAGATCAGAGACAAATTCAAATGGTGTGTGATGTAAGTAGTCCTTTTTTATTTTATTAAGAGTACATGGGCAGCACTATAGTAAAGGGGCCCTGTATACAGAGCTATTTCCTGGATTTTACATATCTACTGTATATATGTGTATTATACACAGTGTGCTATAGCTTCACCACACTGAGATCTGCTCAGAAAGCTGAAATACATATTACTGGCTTATCCACAGACACAATATATGACCATACAGATCGCAGTACTATGTGATAGCTTCTAAGTATAGTAATGTTATAGCTTGGAGGTTACATTAATGGCTTTGCATGTTGAAATCCCCCGAAAGACAAAAGTTTTTTTCTTTAATAGCATATACTATAATAAATAATATATGTCATTAACCCATAGGATACCAGCGCTGTACATGTATGTCGCTGGAAACACGGTCACAAATCCCAGCGCCATACAGGTACAGCGCTCTGATCGGGCGCCAACAGGAGCTACTCCCGCCCGATCAGCTGCAGGGGTCCGGCAGGCACTAATAGTTGGACCCCTGCTGTATGCACCGGCATCGGTGAAAACACTGATGCCGGCTCATTAACCCTTGCACTGCCGCGGTCAGCGCTGACGGCTGCATGTGCGGTATCCCCGTGGTGCTGTGACGTCAGCCTGCTGTCTAGCCCTGTCAGTCAATGGGGGGAGGGGTGTGGGTGCAGAGCACAGGGGGTGTTCTAGAGCATTGCTCAGAATAGGGTTGCCACCTGTACGGGAATTACCCGAACAGTCCGGGTTTGCAATCCTGTGCCCGGGTACAAGCCTTTCTCAGACCCGGGCACAGGATCAGCTGTGAATGATGTGAGTGGCTGTGAGTGGCTGGGCACAGGGAGATGAGCGCTTCCATTGTGGAAGCGCTCATCTCCATAGTCATCTGTATCGCCGTCCTCAGGACATCGATACAGACGGCTGTGCTGCGGCAGGGGAGGGAGAGGCGTCTCCCTCCCCTGTTCCTCGGATAGGCTGCGGGCCTTGTGCCCGCAGCCTATCAGAGGCCGGTGCAGGCGGCGCAATGACGCCATCACGCCGCCTGTGCCGTACAGCACGGTACACAGGCCGGGAAGAGGCCTGCATCGCATCGTTGGAGGTAAGTAAAAGTTTTTTGTTTTTTTTTAGAGAAGAGGCACCTGAAATTGGCACATATGGGGGAAGGGGTGGAAAGAGACACCCTATACTGGCACATATTGGGGAGGAGGAGAAATGAGGCACTTGAAACTGGCACATATGGGGGAAGGGGGGGGGAGAGGCACCTTATACTGGCACATATTTGGGGGGGGGGAGAAAAGAGGCACTTGAAATTGGCACATATAAGGGAAGGGGGGAAGAGGCACCTTATACTGGCACATATTGGGGGGAGAAAAGAGGCACTTCTTACTGACACATAGGGGGCACTTCTTACTGGCACATTATTTGGGGGCTTCTACTGAGGCCACAAAGAAGGGGTATTTTATATGGGGGGCTCTGCATTGTACTAGTATTAGGCTACTTTCACACTAGCGTTCGGGTGTCCGCTCGTGCGCACCGTTTAAAGGGGCTCACGAGCGGCCCCGAACGCATCCGTCTGGCCCCAATGCATTCTCAGTGGAGGCGGATCCACTGAGAATGCATCCGCCTGCCAGCGTTCAGCCTCCGCTCCGCTCAGTGAGCGGACACCTGAACGCTGCTTGCAGCGTTCGGGTGTCCGCCTGGCCGTGCAGAGGCGAGCGGATCCGTCCAGACTTATAATGGAAGTCAATGGGGACGGATCCGCTTGAAGATGACACAATATGGCTCAATCTTCAAGCGGATCCGTTCCCCATTGACTTTCAATGTAAAGTCTGAACGGATCCGCTCAGACAACTTTCACACTTAGAAAATTTTCTAAGTTTTATTGCAGACGCATCCGTTCTGAACGGATGCGAACGTCTGCATTATCGAAGCGGATCCGTCTGATGAAACATCAGACGGATCCGCTCCGAACGCTAGTGTGAAAGTAGCCTTATCAGGGGATTGGGGAGCACAGCGGCACAGTATTGGGGGTAGTAGGATGATTTGTCCAGAAGATGGGAGGATGATGGAAAAGTAGTAAACTAAGATTTATTTTTTGTTGTTGTCAAACTGCAGAGACGAAAAATGGCGACAAAACCAGTCTGGTCTGAAGGTCTGAAAGGAGAAGATGAGGAAAGAGAACATCTACATCAAGGGAGATGTCACTGGATGTAAGAGGTATGAGGCGCTGTATTTCTGTAGTGACGGGATCAGGGGCGTAACGATCGTGGTGCGAAAGTGACCAGGGGTGGAGGCGGGACATGGGTGTGGCTGGAGGCGGGACATGGGTGGGGCCTGGAAGAGGGCCCTCCCTCCCTTCTGTTCAGGTTTGGCTTGAAGAAAAAGGTGGCAACCCTAAACGCCATGCGCAAAACCCGAGCATGGTACAAAGGAGTTGCGGTCTACTTGGTGCAGGTTGCCATGTACAACTCTTTTGTACTATCCTGGAGCGCTGGCAACACAGAGAAATTCCTTCAGTTCTAGGAGGCAGTCCTCAAGGCCCTGATCTTTTCTGACCGGGAAAGAGCAGGCCGGAGTACCTCGGGAACTGGAGGCGCCAGGATCGTCCCTGGCCAACACTTTCCAGGTGTGGTTCCCCCATACTGGAAAGAAGGGACGGTACCAAAAAAAAGTGCAGCGTGTGTAACAGGAGGGGGTAACGGAAGGACACCACCACTCAGACACGTGTCCTGATCATCCGAGCCTCTGCATTGACGGTTGCTTCAGGGAGTGCCACACTTCCATGGAGTACTAAATCTATAATCCCCTTCCCCCATTTTAATTTATTTCTCCACAGTCTTCACAGGAATAGCTGCAAAGTGGAGGAGAAGATTCAAAATCTCCTTTTATTACACTAACATGTTCTTGTAGCCCCTTTTATTTCGTTTTTACAAGGGGTAATAGGAGAAAAAGCGCCCCAAAATTCGCAGTCCATAAGAGGTTCTGTCACCAGAATCAACCCTATTAGACCATACATACTGCCTGGTAGGGCTCATTATGCTGATTATGTATGATAAATAGCTGCAGAGATTCATATGCAAATAAACAATTCGAGCACTCAGAGGCGGGGCTGAATATTATGAGCAATGCTCTATAACACCCCCTGTGCTCTGCACCCACACCCCTCCCCCCATTGACTGACAGGGCTAGACAGCAGGCTGACATCACAGCACCACGGGGATACCGCACATGCAGCCGTCAGCGCTAACCGCGGCAGTGCAAGGGTTAATGAGCCGGCATCAGTGTTTTCACCGATGCCGATGCATACAGCAGGGCTCCAACTATTAGTGCCTGCCGGACCCCTGCAGCTGATCGGGCGGGAGTAGCTCCTGTTGGCGCCCGATCAGAGCGCTGTACCTGTATGGCGCTGGGATTTGTGACCGTGTTTCCAGCGACATACATGTACAGCGTTGGTATCCTATGGGTTAATTACATATTATTTATTATAGTATATGCTATTAAAGAAAAAAACATATGTCTTTCTGGAGACTTCAACATACAAAGCCATTAATGTAACCTCCAAACTATAACATTACTATACTTAGAAGCTAGACAATTCAATTATCTTATCTGGAAGAAAGGTCAACACAGGACTGCTTATAACTAGGGATGAGCGAACCCGAACTGTATAGTTCGGGTTCGTACCGAATTTTGGGGTGTCCGTGACACGGACCCGAACATTTTAGTAAAAGTCCGGGTTCGGTGTTCAGCGCTTTCTTGGCGCTTTTTGAAAGGCTGCAAAGCAGCCAATCAACAAGCGTCATACTACTTGCCCCAAGAGGCCATCACAGCCTTGCCTACTATTGGCATGGCTGTGATTGGCCAGTGCAGCATGTGACCCAGCCTCTATATAAGCTTGGGTCACGTAGCGCTGCATGTCACTCTGCTGATTCAAGCATAGGGAGAGGTTGGTGCTGCGACGTTAGGGCGAGATTAGGCAGATTAACTCCTCCAAAAGACTTCATTCTGTGATCGATCTGCAGCTGTGGATCATTGAAATGCTAATATCGACTTGCTCACTTTTTTGAGGCTGCCCAGAGCGTTTTTAGATCACTTTTTTTCTGGGGTGATCGGCAGCCATTTTGTGGCTTATGGTGCGCCAGCACAAGCTATCACCAAGTGTATTTAACCATCAATAGTGTGGTTATTTTGTGCTATATCCTACATCAGCTGCAGGCTGAGCCTGTGTCACCGAAGTGCATTTAACCATCAACAGTCTGATTATTTTTTGGCCATATACTACATCAGCTGCAGACTGAGCCTGTGTCTGTGTCTCTGCTATGACATGAAGACAGATTCTGTGCTGACATAAGGCCAGATTCTCTGTTACGGGACCTCTCTCCTCTGCCTGGGTGCCGGGGCCTAAATGTGTGACAGTGGCCTGTTCCAGTGGTGGGTGACGTGAAGCCTGATTCTCTGCTATGACATGAAGACAGATTCTGTGCTGACATAAGGCCAGATTCTCTGTTACGGGACCTCTCTCCTCTGCCTGGGTGCCGGGGCCTAAATGTGTGACAGTGGCCTGTTCCAGTGGTGGGTGACGTGAAGCCTGATTCTCTGCTATGACATGAAGACAGATTCTGTGCTGACATAAGGCCAAAAAATCTGTTACGGGACCTCTCTCCTCTGCCTGGGTGCCGGGGCCTAAATGTGTGACAGTGGCCTGTTCCAGTGGTGGGTGACGTGAAGCCTGATTCTCTGCTATGACATGAAGACAGATTCTGTGCTGACATAAGGCCAGATTCTCTGTTACGGGACCTCTCTCCTCTGCCTGGGCCTAAATATGTGACAGTGGCCTGTTCCAGTGGTGGGTGACGTGAAGCCTGATTCTCTGCCATGACATGAAGACAGATTCTGTGCTGACATAAGGCCAGATTCTCTGTTACGGGACCTCTCTCCTCTGCCTGGGTGCCTGGGCCTAAATGTGTGACAGTGGCCTGTTCCAGTGGTGGGTGACGTGAAGCCTGATTCTCTGCTATGACATGAAGACTGATTCTGCGCTGACATGAAGCCAGATTCTCTGCTATGGCATGAAGAGACTGATTCTCTGCTGACGTGAAGCCAGATTCTCTGCTATGGGACCTCTGTCCAATTGATATTGGTTCATTTTTATTTTTTTAATTTTTATTTTAATTCATTTCCCTATCCACATTTGTTTGCAGGGGATTTGCCTACATGTTGCTGCCTTTTGCAGCCCTCTAGCTCTTTCCTGGGCTGTTTTACAGCCTTTTTAGTGCCCAAAAGTTCGGGTCCCCATTGACTTCAATGGGGTTCGGGACGAAGTTCGGGTCGGGTTCGGATCCCGAACCAGAACATTTCCGGGAAGTTCAGCCGAACTTCTCGAACCCGAACATCCAGGTGTTCGCTCAACTCTACTTATAACATCTTAACGAAACCAAACCTAAAAAAGCAGGAGGTCTTGGCCTGCCAGACTTTGAGAAGTATCGAGATGCGGCGACCATATCCAGAATCTTGGAATCTAACATCAGACCAATAAGGAAGCCCTGGGTGGACCTGGAGGAGAGTTGTGCGTGTTGCCCGCTCAACCAGGTCACATGGAAGACTGTCTATAATTGTGGTAGGGGCTGAGGTGTACGTCAGCTTGGAGTTGGGTGGGGGGGCCTACCACCCTCCAAGATCTATTATGGCTGAACTGTGCCCGGAGCCAGAGCGGGGTAGGCCTGTATATGTGGGCCACCCAAGAGAGTGGGATGAAGAAAGAAGGGTCGGGAGGGTGGGGCCTGAAGCGACCGTCCTGGAGGTGCGCCCACCCGGGCAGTAAGAGCCGTGCCCCGCGGCTTATATATCCCCCGCCGCTTATCCCCACTGAATGCTGCCCCTGCACCCGGTCTACTAAAGGGTGTGAAGATACAAGCCCGAGGACCGGAGGATTGCTGGTGCTGCGCTCTGTCTGCCGTCCCAGCCAAGTCAGGCGAAAGTAGATCCGGCCGCGGCGGATCTAGAAGATCCAAGTCTTTAAATTGCCCCTGCTGACGCCTGCTAAAGTCATTGAGGGAGCGGTAAGTGCCCCGGACCACTTACATCTAAATCGCAGGCAAATTCAGGACTATACTAGCGTCCCTGTGCCGGCCCTCTGCCATATAGTCCCAGCTGCCGCCCTTGCTAGAAGATCAATCCGCCTGTGAATAGCAGTTGCCTCCTGCTAACACGTTCCGTATCAGGTGGTGGTGCAGTTAGCTGTGGCGTGTTGACAAAACTTTTCCACATCTCTGCCATGCTAACCCTGCCCTCAGAGGAGCTGGCCGTGACACAGCTGCGTTGGCGACCTCTTGCTCCTCCTCTGCCTTCGCCTTGGGCTTCCACTGGTTCCCCTGTGACATTTGGGAATGCTCTCAGTAGCGCGTCTACCAATGTGCTCTTGTACTCGCGCATCTTCCTATCACGCTCCAGTGTAGGGAGTCAGGTGGGCACATTGTCTTTGTACCGGGGATCCAGCAGGGTGGCAACCCAGTAGTCCGCACACGTTAAAATGTGGGCAACTCTGCTGTCGTTGCGCAGGCACTGCAGCATGTAGTCGCTCATGTGTGCCAGGCTGCCCAGAGGTAAGGACAAGCTGTCCTCTGTGGGAGGCGTATCGTCATCGTCCTGTGTTTCCCCCCAGCCACGCACCAGTGATGGGCCCGAGTTGCTTTGGGTGCCACCCCGCTGTGAAAATGCTTCATCCTCATCCTCCTCGTCCTCCAGTAGTGGGCCCTGTCTGGCCACATTTGTACCTGGCCTCTGGTGTTGCAAAAAACCTCCCTCTGAGTCACTTCGAAGAGACTGGCCTGAAAGTGCTAAAAATGACCCCTCTTCCTCCTCTTCCTCCTGGGCCACCTCCTCTTCCATCATCGCCCTAAGTGTTTTCTCAAGGAGACATAGAAGTGGTATTGTAACGCTGATAACGGCGTCATCGCCACTGGCCATGTTGGTGGAGTACTCGAAACAGCGCAACAGGGCACACAGGTCTCGCATGGAGGCCCAGTCATTGGTGGTGAAGTGGGGCTGATCCGCAGTGCGACTGACCCGTGCGTGCTGCAGCTGAAACTCCACTATGGCCTGCTGCTGCTCGCACAGTCTGTCCAGCATATGCAAGGTGGAGTTCCACCTGGTGGGTACGTCGCATATGAGGCGGTGAGCGGGAAGGCCGAAGTTACGCTGTAGCGCAGACTAACGCACAACCACTTATTTTTCCTGATGATGAGGACATGGGAATACCACCTCAGCACGTCTCTGATGATGACGAAACACAGGTGCCAACTGCTGCGTCTTTCTGCAGTGTGCAGACTGAACAGGAGTTCAGGGATCAAGACTGGGTGGAAGACGATGCAGGGGACGATGAGGTCCTAGACCCCACATGGAATGAAGGTCGTGCCACTGACTTTTACAGTTCGGAGGAAGAGGCAGTGGTGAGACCGAGCCAACAGCGTAGCAAAAGAGGGAGCAGTGGGCAAAATCAGAACACCCGCCGCCAAGAGACTCCGCCTGCTACTGACCACCGCCATCTGGGACCGAGCACCCCAAAGGCAGCTTCAAGGAGTTCCCTGGCATGGCACTTCTTCAAACAATGTGCTGACGACAAGACCCGAGTGGTTTGCACGCTGTGCCATCAGAGCCTGAAGCGAGGCATTAACGTTCTGAACCTTAGCATGACCAGGCACCTGCATGCAAAGCATGAACTGCAGTGGAGTAAACACCTTAAAAACAAGGAAGTCACTCAGGCTCCCCCTGCTACCTCTTCTGCTGCTGCCGCCTCGGCCTCTTCTGCTGCTGCTGCCGCCGCCTCGGCCTCTTCCTCCGCCTCTGGAGGAACGTTGGCACCTGCCGCCCAGCAAACATGGGATGCACCACCAACACCACCACCTGCGTCACCAAGCATCTCAACCATGTCACACGGCAGCGTTCAGCTCTCCATCTCACAAACATTTGAGAGAAAGCGTAAATTCCCACCTGGCCACCCTCGATCCCTGGCCCTGAATGCCAGCATTTCTAAACTACTGACCTATGAAATGCTGTCATTTAGGCTGGTGGACACACACAGCTTCAAACAGCTCATGTCGCTTGCTGTCCCACAGTATGTTGTTCCCAGCCGCCACTACTTCTCCAAGAGAGCCGTGCCTTCCCTGCACAAACAAGTGTCCGATAAAATCAAGTGTGCACTGCGCAACGCCATCTGTGGCAAGGTCCACCTAACCACAGATACGTGGACCAGTAAGCACGGCCAGGGACGCTATATCTCCCTAACTGCACACTGGGTAAATGTAGTGGCGGCTGGGCCCCAGGCGGAGAGCTGTTTGGCGCACGTCCTTCCGCCGCCAAGGATCGCAGGGCAACATTCTTTGCCTCCTGTCTCCTCCTCCTCCTCCTACTCAGCTTCCTCCTCCTCTTCTTCCACCTGCTTATCCAGTCAGCCACACACCTTCACCACCAACTTCAGCACAGCCCGGGGTAAACGTCAGCAGGCCGTTCTGAAACTCATATGTTTGGGGGACAGGCCCCACACCACACAGGAGTTGTGGGGGGGTATAGAACAACAGACCGACGAGTGGTTGCTGCCGGTGAGCCTCAAGCCCGGCCTGGTGGTGTGCGATAATGGGCGAAATCTCGTTGCAGCTCTGGGACTAGCCGGTTTGACGCACATCCCTTGCCTGGCGCATGTGCTGAATTTGGTGGTGCAGAAGTTCATTCGCAACTACCCCGACATGTCAGAGCTGCTGCATAAAGTGCGGGCCGTCTGTTCGCGCTTCCGGCGTTCACACCCTGCCGCTGCTTGCCTGTCTGCGCTACAGCGTAACTTCGGCCTTCCCGCTCACCGCCTCATATGCGACGTACCCACCAGGTGGAACTCCACCTTGCATATGCTGGACAGACTGTGCGAGCAGCAGCAGGCCATAGTGGAGTTTCAGCTGCAGCACGCACGGGTCAGTCGCACTGCGGATCAGCCCCACTTCACCACCAATGACTGGGCCTCCATGCGAGACCTGTGTGCCCTGTTGCGCTGTTTCGAGTACTCCACCAACATGGCCAGTGGCGATGACGCCGTTATCAGCGTTACAATACCACTTCTATGTCTCCTTGAGAAAACACTTAGGGCGATGATGGAAGAGGAGGTGGCCCAGGAGGAAGAGGGGTCATTTTTAGCACTTTCAGGCCAGTCTCTTCGAAGTGACTCAGAGGGAGGTTTTTTGCAACACCAGAGGCCAGGTACAAATGTGGCCAGACAGGGCCCACTACTGGAGGACGAGGAGGATGAGGATGAAGCATTTTCACAGCGGGGTGGCACCCAAAGCAACTCGGGCCCATCACTGGTGCGTGGCTGGGGGGAAACACAGGACGATGACGATACGCCTCCCACAGAGGACAGCTTGTCCTTACCTCTGGGCAGCCTGGCACACATGAGCGACTACATGCTGCAGTGCCTGCGCAACGACAGCAGAGTTGCCCACATTTTAACGTGTGCGGACTACTGGGTTGCCACCCTGCTGGATCCCCGGTACAAAGACAATGTGCCCACCTGACTCCCTACACTGGAGCGTGATAGGAAGATGCGCGAGTACAAGCGCACGTTGGTAGACGCGCTACTGAGAGCATTCCCAAATGTCACAGGGGAACCAGTGGAAGTCCAAGGCGAAGGCAGAGGAGGAGCAAGAGGTCGCCAACGCAGCTGTGTCACGGCCAGCTCCTCTGAGGGCAGGGTTAGCATGGCAGAGATGTGGAAAAGTTTTGTCAACACGCCACAGCTAACTGCACCACCACCTGATACGGAACGTGTTAGCAGGAGGCAACATTTCACTAACATGGTGGAACAGTACCTGTGCACACCCCTCCACGTACTGACTGATGGTTCGGCCCCATTCAACTTCTGGGTCTCCAAATTGTCCACGTGGCCAGAGCTAGCCTTTTATGCCTTGGAGGTGCTGGCCTGCCCGGCGGCCAGCGTTTTGTCTGAACGTGTATTCAGCACGGCAGGGGGCGTCATTACAGACAAACGCAGCCGCCTGTCTACAGCCAATGTGGACAAGCTGACGTTCATAAAAATGAACCAGGCATGGATCCCACAGGACCTGTCCATCCCTTGTGCAGATTAGATATTAACTACCTCCCCAAGATCAGTTTGGTAATACCTTTGAAATGTGAAAGCTGATTAACTTTAGTGTTTAATATTGAGACGTGTTTGTATAGTTTTGAGTATTCCTTTTCTGTTAATTTAGGAATTAAAGTGGAGTTCCTACATAAGTCCCAATAAGGTAGCGTTCAAGGAGTGCCACTTCCTGACTGTTTCCCTAGTTATTACATTTTTAATTCCTTTTCGTCTTTTTGGGAAGGTAGAGGTCTTCCATAGCAGAGACGTTAAGTCTATTCCTGCGAAATCACGTTCTATCGAGACCCATTTCTTTCTTACCGGATGTGTGAACCATTCGAGTGACCTGGAAAGCCACGCAGCTTTATAGAATTTCTCTAAATCTGGGAGATTAACCCCTCCGTCTTTCCTGGCTCTAGATAGAAGCTCATAGGATAGCCTAGAAGCTCATAGGATAGCCTAGAAGATTTAAATTGCATTAAAGACATAGCAGCTATATAACGTCCCACAGTGACTGAATTAAGTACAGCTGCTCTGTTTAAATATTCAGGAAGCCTGCACTTTAATAAATTGGATTACAACAATAGTTTAAAAACACACCAGAAAGTCAGTGAGAGTTCTCATTAAAATCCCTACTTGTCAATAGGAAATAGTGCGGAGAAGCAATATTTTAAAGGGAACAACTGATCTGTGAAGCGATCACCTTGCCAAGCACCCTGAATGTTGTCCAGTAATAAAATAGATATCACCTCTATGCCGTACTGCACTAGGCATTTTTGTGTAATTTAAAGGGAAAGTAGCCCTCTTTCCGAAACAAAGCCTGCAAGTCAATACACCACTATACTTTCAAGTGCCATAAATATTAGCCCTGTGAAACGCGGCTGGGTGCAGAGGCCTTGCCCGGTACCCTGCCAGTGAAACAGAGGCACTTTATTTGGCAAAAAAAATATAAAAAATTTGCAGAACACGTAGCTACTACTTAGTCGGTGTAATTTAAAGGGGCCACTCCCAGATATATAAATTCAGTGCATTAGCTTCTTATTCTCTTATACGGCTCAAGAAGCTATCCGTGAATTCTTTAGTTCTTCCTTCCAGAATATGTGCTGAAGATATTGATTAGGGGGGACCTGCCCGAAGAAGACTACACGCAAGTGACCTTCATGTGAGCTCTAGCACAACGTAAAACCAACTTGATTCAATACGCCAAGCTATCAAATAAGTACCTACATATTGTGGGAGACTACAGCACGAGCAATGAGTAAGCCCAGAAATTTAACAGAGGGCGGAAAACCCTCTGGGACCCCCAAAAGGACCCAGAGTATATCTAGATCACATAAGCTCAGCCCAGACGCCTCTGAATTTGTACAAGGGAGGTCGGCTAAGACTACTGATAAATACCAAAACGAGGCGAGATATGCGTCCGATTCGGAAGATGAAGTCGTACAGGAGCAAGATGACCTCAGGCAACACATCAAAAATTTACCAACTATAGAAAACATACAAGGCCTGTTTAAAGACTGGCTCACACCAGTTAAAAGCGACCTTTCGGAAATAAAAACTGATTTCAAACGGCTAAACGAAAGAATGGACTCTATTAAAGAGGACAATGCACAGATTATTTCGCATGCTGCCTTCCTTGAAGAAAAAGTTGCCTCGCAGCAAATAGAAATACATAATCTGCAAATGCATATGGATGATCTAGAGAACCGCTCTAGACGTAATAATTTACGTATAAAGGGTCTACCGGAATCAGTGGAGGACAAAGATGTATCAAAAGCCCTTATTTCTATTTTCCTGGAACTTTTAGGCAAAGAGGAGGACTTTGACATTGGTCTGGAGAGGGCACATAGAGTTTATCGACCGAGATCAGTTTCTGCAGATGTCCCAAGAGACGTGCTACATCTTAAGCTTCTCCATAAAAGAAGAGGTCTTAAAAAAAGCACGGTTCGCCAAAAAAATTGAATTTGAAGGGAGTACAATCACGATTTTTCAGGATCTATCAAGACTGACCCTGGAGAAGCGAAGACAACTTATTCCTTTGACAAGGACACTGAGGGAGAAAAACATCAAATACAGGTGGTTGTACCCGTTCGGCCTTTCTATTAACCACGCTGGGAAACAGTTGACGGTGCGCTCATCAGAGGATCTTGCCTTCGCTTTAAATAAACTGGACTTAAACCACATATCCGTCCCGGAATGGTTGCCAGAGGAACCGACTCCCCCATCACCAGGTCTCCCGTCTAAGGCCAATTGTGATCAGTATTCAACTCCACAGACGAGAAGAAGAGATGAAGAAGGCTTTCACCGACCCAGAGCTCCAAGGAAGCTGACGAGAGATGCCACTCCATCTTCCAGGCAGCACACACCCGCTTGACATGATGGGTGACATATCCTTGTTTATACACTATTATTAACACAAGCTTTACTTTTCAGGATACAGACAATAGAAATGTAGGTTGTTGTTTGATATAATATGTTGGAAGATTTTACTTGTAAAAGTTTATCAATATTGCGGGTCTTGTCACTTGCCTTAAACTGGTAGTGAGAAGGCGTGCAATTGCACTACTTAGATGTTACTTGTTTAAACTGAAGCATCATAGGTTTACGGGCGTTTTCACCCCCCCTAAGATTTGAGTTTTGTAACTTCTATTTCTGCATCTACCTCATGAAAGTAATGTGGTAGAACTCACGGTGTTTACTTAAGATAGTAGATTGTTCTCCCTCTCCCCCCCCCACCCTTGACGGTACCACACCCCCAGTGTGGTTGGAACTCAGTCTCTCTAGTTCTAAGAGGACTGACGCTGTCAATACTTTCCGGGTACTATTCCTCTACTGGTTGGAGGAGTACCTTTCTATATTTACTTGTAATTTAGGTTACATAACCTCCCCAAATTTACACTCCTTTTAATTTACCCCATTATTGCATTACCTGCGAATTTACTTCCACTGACACAGCCTTGGGAATCTTCTTATTTACTTTTTTCTGTTCCTGTTTTGCCCTCTCATAAACCTTCCTTACCCCTCCGTCCTTGGTAGTTTAACGCTCCTTTATAACAAGCTAATTTGTACTACTAACATGCCTGAACTATACTGTGTCTCTTTCAATGCCAATGGGCTGAATATCCCATCTAAGAGAGGGCAAGTTTTGCAGTCTTTCAAGAAGAAACATGTTGATGTATTGTTTCTTCAGGAAACTCACTTCCGCAAACCTTCCACCCCGATAATGAAAAATAGCTACTATAAGATTTGGTTTAATGCGTGCACACCACTGAAGAAGCAAAAAGGTGTATCGATCGTCTTTGGCAAAAACATAGATTTCAAAAAAACAGATATGGTGGTAGATCCAGATTTGTAAAGGGTTATGTTGGCGAAACACTCTATACTTTTGCAAATGTATACGCTCCAAACCAAAAGCAGGTGATCTTTTTGAGGTCGGTTTTCAAGATTCTTGTCACTTTTAGTGAGGGCCACATACTGATTGGTGGAGATTTTAATATCGCACCTGACCCAAGCATGGACTCTTCATCAGGCAAATCCAATTATACAAAACAAAAATTAAAAAGGTTTGGAGACATACTGGAGGAGCACCTGCTAGTGGATATATGGAGAGTTATGCATCCTAACACGAGAGACTATTCTTTTTATTCAAACACATTCCATTCACACTCAAGAATAGATTTTTTTCTCGTAAGCCAGTCTAGTTCATAAGTCAGAATACGACATTAGGTTGCTATCCGATCATGCACCAATTTTTATGTTATTTAAAACTGAACATCCTAGTTTTAGAGTAAACAATTGGATCCTAAATGAAAGCTTGTTAAATAGCGATAAAAATAAAAAATACGTTTCCTCAGAGCTAGAACACTTCTTCAAAGAAAATAAGACGGAAGATGTAAATAATTCTGTAGTATGGGAAACACATAAGGCGGTAGTGAGAGGCCTTTTGATGAAACTGGGCGCTAAAGAAAAGAGAGAAAGGGAAAAACAATTGGCTACACTACTTGAACAGATTAGGTCCCTTGAGAAAGTCCATAAAACCTCTCCAGACAAAAGAACTGAAGCTAAACTAGCAGAACTTAGAACAAATGTGAAGAATATTCTGGATCACTCTTTTCAGAGATACGTACATATGGCTAAATACAGACATTACCTGTACGCTAACAAGTGTGGTAAAGAGCTTGCTAGGCTGATTAAAAAAGAGAGAGCTAGGAATAATATCAACAAAATCAAAAATAGCCTTAACCAAACTCTACAAGACTCCAACGAGATAGCCTCGACCTTTAGAGAGTACTACGAGAAGCTGTACAACTAAAATGCCACAGAAACAAAAAAAGACATAGATAACAGACATTGTAAGATTAAAGATTACTTAGAAAATATTACAACCTTCACGCTAACCCTGGAACAAAAAGACTCCTTAAATGATCCATTCACCCTAGCCGAGGTCCTTAAGGCAATAAAAAACCTAAAATTGGGAAAAAGTCCAGGCCCAGACGGTCTCACGGCCTGTTACTATAAAAAGTTCAAAGACATATTGGCTCCCCGTCTAGTGGAATACTTCAATTTAATAGGAAAGGAAGAGTCATGGAGGGAGGAATCCCTTATCGCCCATATTACACTAATCCATAAAGAAGGGAAAGACCCGACTGAATGTTCTCATTACCGTCCGATCTCGCTACTAAATGTCGATCTAAAGCTATATGCTACATTACTGGCGGGTAGGATTAGTACTTTAGTTGGAGCACTTGTCGGTGATGATTAGGTGGGATTTGTACCTGGCCGTGAGGCCAAAGACAACACAACGAAAGTGGTCCATTTAATGCAATTCGCCAAAGTCAGACGCATCCCAACAATCCTGATCGCCTCTGACGGCGAGAAGGCGTTTGACAGGCTGAATTGGAATTACCTTCGCAATACTCTTATAAAATTTGGATTCCCAGAAATTTTCATAAATAAAGTTATGGCCCTCTATACAATTCCCAAAGCAAAAATTAAGGTAAACTGAGTTTTGTCAAACCCTTTTCCTATCAGTAATGGAACAAGGCAGGGATGCCCTTTATCTCCACTTTTATTCATACTCTCCCTAGAACCGTTCTTGACCAAAATCAGGTCAAATAATTCCATAAATGGCCTAAACACAGGATCCGGAGAACATAAAATAGCGGCATTTGCCGACGATACTCTATTTGTAATAACCAATCCGGAATCCTCTTTACCGAACTTGTTAGAAGAGTTTTCACTTTTTCATGAAGTATCAGACTTCAAAATCAACTTAACTAAATCAGAAATCTATAATATCAACGTCAGACCCCGTGACTGGGAGAAAATTGTCTCTGAGTGCCTTGAAACCAGCGATTGGTGCTTTCAAGTACCTGGGAACTAATCTTTGCCATAATATAAAAGAACTTTACAAATTGAATTTCCCCAAAATACTAAAACAGACGGAAATACAACTTAAGGAATGGGAGGATCTTTGGTTATCTTGGTTTGGTAGAATAAATGTGATAAAAATGTCTATAGTCCCCAAGATTCTATACCTATTACAAACGCTGCCCATCAATATACCCAAAGATTTCTTTAAGAAACTCAGGAGATTGATTGCTAAGTTCATTTGGAAGGGCAAAGCTTCTAGGCTATCCTATGAGCTTCTATCTAGAGCCAGGAAAGACGGAGGGGTTAATCTCCCAGATTTAGAGAAATTCTATAAAGCTGCGTGGCTTTCCAGGTCACTCGAATGGTTCACACATCCGGTAAGAAAGAAATGGGTCTCGATAGAACGTGATTTCGCAGGAATAGACTTAACGTCTCTGCTATGGAAGACCTCTACCTTCCCAAAAAGACGAAAAGGAATTAAAAATGTAATAACTAGGGAAACAGTCAGGAAGTGGCACTCCTTGAACGCTACCTTACTGGGACTCATGTAGGAACTCCACTTTAATTCCTAAATTAACGGAAAAGGAATACTCAAAACTATACAAACACGTCTCAATATTAAACACTAAAGTTAATCAGCTTTCACATTTCAAAGGTATTACCAAACTGATCTTGGGGAGGTAGTTAATATCTAATCTGCACAAGGGATGGACAGGTCCTGTGGGATCCATGCCTGGTTCATTTTTATGAACGTCAGCTTGTCCACATTGGCTGTAGACAGGCGGCTGCGTTTGTCTGTAATGACGCCCCCTGCCGTGCTGAATACACGTTCAGACAAAACGCTGGCCGCCGGGCAGGCCAGCACCTCCAAGGCATAAAAGGCTAGCTCTGGCCACGTGGACAATTTGGAGACCCAGGAGTTGAATGGGGCCGAACCATCAGTCAGTACGTGGAGGGGTGTGCACAGGTACTGTTCCACCATGTTAGTGAAATGTTGCCTCCTGCTAACACGTTCCGTATCAGGTGGTGGTGCAGTTAGCTGTGGCGTGTTGACAAAACTTTTCCACATCTCTGCCATGCTAACCCTGCCCTCAGAGGAGCTGGCCGTGACACAGCTGCGTTGGCGACCTCTTGCTCCTCCTCTGCCTTCGCCTTGGGCTTCCACTGGTTCCCCTGTGACATTTGGGAATGCTCTCAGTAGCGCGTCTACCAACGTGCGCTTGTACTCGCGCATCTTCCTATCACGCTCCAGTGTAGGGAGTCAGGTGGGCACATTGTCTTTGTACCGGGGATCCAGCAGGGTGGCAACCCAGTAGTCCGCACACGTTAAAATGTGGGCAACTCTGCTGTCGTTGCGCAGGCACTGCAGCATGTAGTCGCTCATGTGTGCCAGGCTGCCCAGAGGTAAGGACAAGCTGTCCTCTGTGGGAGGCGTATCGTCATCGTCCTGTGTTTCCCCCCAGCCACGCACCAGTGATGGGCCCGAGTTGCTTTGGGTGCCACCCCGCTGTGAAAATGCTTCATCCTCATCCTCCTCGTCCTCCAGTAGTGGGCCCTGTCTGGCCACATTTGTACCTGGCCTCTGGTGTTGCAAAAAACCTCCCTCTGAGTCACTTCGAAGAGACTGGCCTGAAAGTGCTAAAAATGACCCCTCTTCCTCCTGGGCCACCTCCTCTTCCATCATCGCCCTAAGTGTTTTCTCAAGGAGACATAGAAGTGGTATTGTAACGCTGATAACGGCGTCATCGCCACTGGCCATGTTGGTGGAGTACTCGAAACAGCGCAACAGGGCACACAGGTCTCGCATGGAGGCCCAGTCATTGGTGGTGAAGTGGGGCTGATCCGCAGTGCGACTGACCCGTGCGTGCTGCAGCTGAAACTCCACTATGGCCTGCTGCTGCTCGCACAGTCTGTCCAGCATATGCAAGGTGGAGTTCCACCTGGTGGGTACGTCGCATATGAGGCGGTGAGCGGGAAGGCCGAAGTTACGCTGTAGCGCAGACAGGCAAGCAGCGGCAGGGTGTGAACGCCGGAAGCGCGAACAGACGGCCCGCACTTTATGCAGCAGCTCTGACATGTCGGGGTAGTTGCGAATGAACTTCTGCACCACCAAATTCAGCACATGCGCCAGGCAAGGGATGTGCGTCAAACCGGCTAGTCCCAGAGCTGCAACGAGATTTCGCCCATTATCGCACACCACCAGGCCGGGCTTGAGGCTCACCGGCAGCAACCACTCGTCGGTCTGTTGTTCTATACCCCCCCACAACTCCTGTGTGGTGTGGGGCCTGTCCCCCAAACATATGAGTTTCAGAACGGCCTGCTGACGTTTACCCCGGGCTGTGCTGAAGTTGGTGGTGAAGGTGTGTGGCTGACTGGATAAGCAGGTGGAAGAAGAGGAGGAGGAAGCTGAGTAGGAGGAGGAGGAGGAGACAGGAGGCAAAGAATGTTGCCCTGCGATCCTTGGCGGCGGAAGGACGTGCGCCAAACAGCTCTCCGCCTGGGGCCCAGCCGCCACTACATTTACCCAGTGTGCAGTTAGGGAGATATAGCGTCCCTGGCCGTGCTTACTGGTCCACGTATCTGTGGTTAGGTGGACCTTGCCACAGATGGCGTTGCGCAGTGCACACTTGATTTTATCGGACACTTGTTTGTGCAGGGAAGGCACGGCTCTCTTGGAGAAGTAGTGGCGGCTGGGAACAACATACTGTGGGACAGCAAGCGACATGAGCTGTTTGAAGCTGTGTGTGTCCACCAGCCTAAATGACAGCATTTCATAGGTCAGTAGTTTAGAAATGCTGGCATTCAGGGCCAGGGATCGAGGGTGGCCAGGTGGGAATTTACGCTTTCTCTCAAATGTTTGTGAGATGGAGAGCTGAACGCTGCCGTGTGACATGGTTGAGATGCTTGGTGACGCAGGTGGTGGTGTTGGTGGTGCATCCCATGTTTGCTGGGCGGCAGGTGCCAACGTTCCTCCAGAGGCGGAGGAAGAGGCCGAGGCGGCGGCAGCAGCAGCAGAAGAGGCCGAGGCGGCAGCAGCAGAAGAGGTAGCAGGGGGAGCCTGAGTGACTTCCTTGTTTTTAAGGTGTTTACTCCACTGCAGTTCATGCTTTGCATGCAGGTGCCTGGTCATGCTAAGGTTCAGAACGTTAATGCCTCGCTTCAGGCTCTGATGGCACAGCGTGCAAACCACTCGGGTCTTGTCGTCAGCACATTGTTTGAAGAAGTGCCATGCCAGGGAACTCCTTGAAGCTGCCTTTGGGGTGCTCGGTCCCAGATGGCGGTGGTCAGTAGCAGGCGGAGTCTCTTGGCGGCGGGTGTTCTGATTTTGCCCACTGCTCCCTCTTTTGCTACGCTGTTGGCTCGGTCTCACCACTGCCTCTTCCTCCGAACTGTAAAAGTCAGTGGCACGACCTTCATTCCATGTGGGGTATGGGACCTCATCGTCCCCTGCATCGTCTTCCACCCAGTCTTGATCCCTGACCTCCTGTTCAGTCTGCACACTGCAGAAAGACGCAGCAGTTGGCACCTGTGTTTCGTCATCATCAGAGACGTGCTGAGGTGGTATTCCCATGTCCTCATCATCAGGAAAAATAAGTGGTTGTGCGTTAGTCTGCGCTACAGCGTAACTTCGGCCTTCCCGCTCACCGCCTCATATGCGACGTACCCACCAGGTGGAACTCCACCTTGCATATGCTGGACAGACTGTGCGAGCAGCAGCAGGCCATAGTGGAGTTTCAGCTGCAGCACGCACGGGTCAGTCGCACTGCGGATCAGCCCCACCTCACCACCAATGACTGGGCCTCCATGCGAGACCTGTGTGCCCTGTTGCGCTGTTTCGAGTACTCCACCAACATGGCCAGTGGCGATGACGCCGTTATCAGCGTTACAATACCACTTCTATGTCTCCTTGAGAAAACACTTAGGGCGATGATGGAAGAGGAGGTGGCCCAGGAGGAAGAGGAGGAAGAGGGGTCATTTTTAGCACTTTCAGGCCAGTCTCTTCGAAGTGACTCAGAGGGAGGTTTTTTGCAACACCAGAGGCCAGGTACAAATGTGGCCAGACAGGGCCCACTACTGGAGGACGAGGAGGATGAGGATGAAGCATTTTCACAGCGGGGTGGCACCCAAAGCAACTCGGGCCCATCACTGGTGCGTGGCTGGGGGGAAACACAGGACGATGACGATACGCCTCCCACAGAGGACAGCTTGTCCTTACCTCTGGGCAGCCTGGCACACATGAGCGACTACATGCTGCAGTGCCTGCGCAACGACAGCAGAGTTGCCCACATTTTAACGTGTGCGGACTACTGGGTTGCCACCCTGCTGGATCCCCGGTACAAAGACAATGTGCCCACCTGACTCCCTACACTGGAGCGTGATAGGAAGATGCGCGAGTACAAGAGCACATTGGTAGACGCGCTACTGAGAGCATTCCCAAATGTCACAGGGGAACCAGTGGAAGCCCAAGGCGAAGGCAGAGGAGGAGCAAGAAGTCGCCAACGCAGCTGTGTCACGGCCAGCTCCTCTGAGGGCAGGGTTAGCATGGCAGAGATGTGGAAAAGTTTTGTCAACACGCCACAGCTAACTGCACCACCACCTGATACGGAACGTGTTAGCAGGAGGCAACATTTCACTAACATGGTGGAACAGTACCTGTGCACACCCCTCCACGTACTGACTGATGGTTCGGCCCCATTCAACTTCTGGGTCTCCAAATTGTCCACGTGGCCAGAGCTAGCCTTTTATGCCTTGGAGGTGCTGGCCTGCCCGGCGGCCAGCGTTTTGTCTGAACGTGTATTCAGCACGGCAGGGGGCGTCATTACAGACAAACGCAGCCGCCTGTCTACAGCCAATGTGGACAAGCTGACGTTCATAAAAATGAACCAGGCATGGATCCCACAGGACTGGAACAGGCCACTGTCACACATTTAGGCCCCGGCACCCAGGCAGAGGAGAGGTTCATTCAACTTTGGGTTGCCCCGCAATATAATGGTAAAATGAAAATAAAAATAGTATTGAATGAGGAAGTGCCCTGGAGTAGAATAATATATTGTTAAGGGGAGGTAGTTAATATCTAATCTGCACAAGGGATGGACAATCCCTTGTGCAGATTAGATATTAACTACCTCCCCTTAACAATATATTATTCTACTCCAGGGCACTTCCTCATTCAATACTATTTTTATTTTCATTTTACCATTATATTGCGGGGCAACCCAAAGTTGAATGAACCTCTCCTCTGTCTGGGTGCCGGGGCCTAAATGTGTGACAGTGGCCTGTTCCAGTGGTGGGTGACGTGAAGCCTGATTCTCTGCTATGACATGAAGACAGATTCTGTGCTGACATAAGGCCAGATTCTCTGTTACGGGACCTCTCTCCTCTGCCTGGGTGCCGGGGCCTAAATGTGTGACAGTGGCCTGTTCCAGTGGTGGGTGACGTGAAGCCTGATTCTCTGCTATGACATGAAGACAGATTCTGTGCTGACATAAGGCCAGATTCTCTGTTACGGGACCTCTCTCCTCTGCCTGGGTGCCTGGGCCTAAATATGTGACAGTGGCCTGTTCCAGTGGTGGGTGACGTGAAGCCTGATTCTCTGCCATGACATGAAGACAGATTCTGTGCTGACATAAGGCCAGATTCTCTGTTACGGGACCTCTCTCCTCTGCCTGGGTGCCTGGGCCTAAATGTGTGACAGTGGCCTGTTCCAGTGGTGGGTGACGTGAAGCCTGATTCTCTGCTATGACATGAAGACTGATTCTGCGCTGACATGAAGCCAGATTCTCTGCTATGGCATGAAGAGACTGATTCTCTGCTGACGTGAAGCCAGATTCTCTGCTATGGGACCTCTGTCCAATTGATATTGGTTCATTTTTATTTTTTTAATTTTTATTTTAATTCATTTCCCTATCCACATTTGTTTGCAGGGGATTTACCTACATGTTGCTGCCTTTTGCAGACCTCTAGCTCTTTCCTGGGCTGTTTTACAGCCTTTTTAGTGCCCAAAAGTTCGGGTCCCCATTGACTTCAATGGGGTTCGGTTTTGGGACGAAGTTCGGGTCGGGTTCGGATCCCGAACCCGAACATTTCCGGGAAGTTCAGCCGAACTTCTCGAACCCGAACATCCAGGTGTTCGCTCAACTCTACTTATAACATCTTAACGAAACCTAAAAAAGCAGGAGGTCTTGGCCTGCCAGACTTTGAGAAATATCGAGATGCGGCGACCATATCCAGAATCTTGGAATCTAACATCAGACCAATAAGGAAGCCCTGGGTGGACCTGGAGGAGAGTTGTGCGTGTTGCCCGCTCAACCAGGTCACATGGAAGACTGTCTATAATTGTGGTGGGGGCTGAGGTGTACGTCAGCTTGGAGTTGGGTGGGGGGGCCTACCACCCTCCAAGATCTATTATGGCTGAACTGTGCCCGGAGCCAGAGCGGGGTAGGCCTGTAAATGTGGGCCACGCAAGAGAGTGGAATGAAGAAAGAAGGGTCGGGAGGGTGGGGCCTGAAGCGACCGTCCTGGAGGTGAGGTCGCGAGGGAATAAGTAGGCCGGCAGCCCCGCCCACAAATGCAGGCTGTAACCAGCCTTAATACTTGTGGTAGGGGCTGAGGTGTACGTCAGCTTGGAGTTGGGGGGGGGGGGGGGGCCTACCACCCTCCAAGATCTATTATGGCTGAACTGTGCCCGGAGCCAGAGCGGGGTAGGCCTGTATATGTGGGCAAGAAGATTACCAACGCGTTAGGAGTGAAAAATGTTTATTGAGTAAATGAGACATTTTACAAGGCCAATGAACCAAAAGCCCTGGCAATCTCGACCTGCGGGTTAGGTATGTACCTGGCAAAGCATGAAGAACGCCAGCGCCCCATTCTGCGGATAATATGCGCGGGAACCCGGTGTTTAGAGGCCGCAGAGACGGCTCCTATACGGAAAGAATGCCCTGAAATCGTGTCTGGGTTATGCCCTAGCCCTGCTGCTAATGCGCGAACGTGGGACATGAACTGGGATGCGGAGAGACTACAGCACGAGCAATGAGAAAAATATCAAGTATAGGTGGCTGTACCCTTTTGGACTATCAATAAATCACAACGGAAAACAAATAAATTGGACTTAGCCCACATTTCCATCCCGGAGTGGCTACCCGAGGAAACTGCTCCCCCACCACCAAGTCTTCCCAATGTCACCGAATGGGGCCAGATCTCGACTCCACAGAAGGCCTCCATCACCCAAGAGCTCCGAAAAAACAGGCGAGAGGATCCACACACCCGGTTGACAATATGGGTGACATATCCTTTTTTCGCAATTCATATATAAATATATGATCTAAACATGTATATGTAGCTCTGTCTGTTGCTTTGATTATCTTTAGATACAGCTACATCTATACCGGATAGTTGTATTTATGTTTAAATGAGAAAAGCTCATTCACATAATGGTGGTATAGAGAACGAGAATTTTTTGCTAAATACTCAATGTAATTTGGAAGAAGATCTCACTTTCCAATGTTCACTAATGTTATAAGTCTTATCATTTAACAATTCCTCAACTTAGAGGTCTTTCTTATTATTAGCATGTCTGGGGTCATCAGGATTCTGGGGATACCCTTCAGGGGACAACCTGAAACCCCCGACTTTGTTTTAAACAGGTATTGATAAAGGTGATCAGTGCATTCACAGTTTTTTATGGTTAACTGATTGATATCTGCCTCTGGGCATAATTATCCCCCCCATTTTATGAGTAAGAACCTCACAGGTACCGCTACTTCCCCATGAGTTAATGAGGTAGACTTAGCGGCGTCTAATTTAAACCACAAACCCGTCTCTCTCTCTCTCCCCCCCCCCCCCCCCCAACCTTGACGGTTCCACACTGTAAGTGTGGTATAAACTCAGTCCCTCTAGATTCAGAAGGACTGACACTGTCAATTTCTTTTTTTTTGGTACTATTCCTCTGCTGTTTGGAGGAGTACCCACACATATTTGCATCACATATAGATTACATAACCTCCCCAAATCCCTAATCCTTCAAATCCCCTACATATGGCATACCCTACAGATTAGCCCTTACATTTAAAATCTCATATTTATATGAGAAGAGCTGATTTAAAGTAACCCTTTATTATTTGGCTTTTTTCTTTCCCCTACCTTGTCGCTCATACATTTCCTTATATAACTGAAGATCACCTGAGGTGATCTAACGCACATCCTTATCAAAATCAATAAACTACTGACATGTCCGAACTACATTGTGTCTCTTAACTCTAATAGGTTGAACATCCCATCTAAAAGAGGACAAGTTCTGCATTTCTTTAACCACCTCAGTCCCCCTAGCTTAAACACCCTTAATGACCAGGCCACTTTTTACACTTCTGCACTACACTACTTTCACCGTTTATTGCTCGGTCATGCAACTTACCACCCAAATGAATTTTACCTCCTTTACTTCTCACTAATAGAGCTTTCTGTCACGACCGCTATCCCAGCAGCAGTCGTGTCGCACCAGACGGAGGGGAAGGGGGACCCTAATCTACGGATGGGAAATAGAATGGCCACCCCTGACTAACCCTAAGCTGGCACCTGTCTGCCCTGATACCCTAGACGGGGTGTGAACCCGTGCGGCGAGCAGCATGCCTAAACCCTCAGTCACCCTAACAAGACTAGACTGGGGAAAGGCCGATGGGAGCACTAGTCACCATCACTCATGTCTAGGAGAACAACAGGGGAAGACAGCAACAAACAAACAATCTATAGCAGAGAGACTTATCCAGTCATGAGCAGAGAAGGCGATCCCAAACACGACAGTCCACGCCGGACAAGAGCTCCACAGCAACACCGTCAAACGATCTCCTTCAAGGGTCAGAATAGCACTGGAAGTAAGGACTATATCTGGCAATGACTGCAAGTGAAACTGAAACTAATATAGTAGCTGGGAGTGGCAGACAGGACTCACCTGTGAAGGATGCCTACAAACTCCCAGTCAGGACAAAAAGGTTCACAAGGCAAAACCCGGATGACATACCCTGAACCACGGAGCAAACTCACAAGCTATCGCAAGAAGCAAGTCGCTGCGACCTTCTCCTCCCAGACCTGTCTGGATCAGTCACAGTCGTGACACTTTCATTTGGTGGTATTTCATTGCTGCTGACATTTTTACTTTTTTTGTTATTAATCGAAATTTTTGCAACAAAATTACATTTTTCACTTTCAGTTGTGATTTTTTTTTTACTACTTCTCCTCCCTGTAGATGCGTGACTCTGCCTGAGACTGCCGCCTCCGGAACTCAATCCTGCGTTAGGCGGTCCAGAGGCGGTTAAGAAAAAACATGTTAGACGTGCTGTCTCTCCAAGAAACTCACTTTCGCAAAACTTTTACACCAGTCATGAAAAACAACTATTATAAAGTATGGTACAATACTTGCACACCGCTTAAGAAACAAAAAAGGTGTCTCAGTAGTATTTGGCAAAAATGTAGATTTTAAAAAAATAGACAGTTTGGTGGACTCAGATGGACGTTATATATTTGTAAAAAGACATATTGGTGATACCTTGTATACCTGTAACAGTCCTACGGCTCACCTGAGTCAGAGGACAGCTGGCTGGAGGTAGGAGTGGAGCCCAGTGGCAAGGACCGCAGGAAGTCTGGCAGAGGCGTAGTCGGTAGGCAGGCGGTGGGTCAGGGCAGGCCGCAGTAAGCGTGGTCAGTTCAGTAGGTAGGGAAAAAGCAGAAGAGTAGTCGGTAGTCAATTCCTGGTCAGCAGTGGACTTCCAGTAGTAGCAAGAGCAGCAGATGAGGCAAAGCTTGATCAAGGCTCAAGAGCTCAATAATCAGCAAACTGGAGTGCAAGGGGCTGGACTTATATAGAGAAGTACCAGGTGTGGGGAATCAAGGGTAATGAGCAAGGCTTGGCAAGACTGAGGTTAACTAATAGGCTTCAGGGAGGAATTTCCAGAGAGGACGGTAGCCTAGTAAGCAGGGCTACCGCCTGGGATGTGGCTGGTCACAGGTTTGAATCCCGACAGTACTCCCCCCTTCCAAGGTGACCTCCGGGCCTTGGTGGACATTTTCTTCTGGCTCCCAGGAGTTATCCTCGAGAGGGTAACCCTCCCACCCAATTAGGTATTGTAGTCAAGGATCTTTGCGACAGCGTATTCTTCTTCACCCTGTACCCTCACGGGTGGTGGAGGGGGCGAGTGGCGCCCTGTGAAGGTGTTCTCCACGTATGGCTTGAGGAGTGAGCAATGGAAGACAGGGTGCACCCTAATAGAGTCCGGAAGGTCGAGCCGGAACGTGACTTCGTTGATTTGTGCGGTGATCTGGAACGGACCCATGTATCTTTGGGCCAACTTTTTGGAGGGGACCTTCAATCTGAGGTTCCTGGTGGACAGCCACACCTTGTCTCCCACATGGAAGCCCGGGGTGGGTTTGCGACGTCTGTCTGCTCCCTGTTTAAAGCACCTCTAGGCAAGCTGGAGGTTGTCTATAATGTTCTTTTGTGCCTCCTGTAGGGTTGTTAGGCATTCGGCCACTGCTGGGAGGGTGGAGGCGACAGGTAGGTGGGGAATGAACACCGGGTGCGAGCCTGTGTTAGCAAAGAAGAAGCTGTGCTTGGTTGAGCTGTGCTCAGCATTGTTGTAGGCGATCTCGGCCGTGGGGAGATGATCAAGCCAGTCATCCTGCAGGTGGGAGCTGAAACAGCGTAGGTACTGCTCTAGGGTCTGATTAGTTCTCTCCGTCTGCCCGTTTGACTGAGGGAGGAAAGCGGAGGACAGGTTCACTTTAACCCCGAGCGCCAGGCAGAAGTTCTTCCAGAACTTTGAGGCAAATTGTACGCCTCGGTCGGAGACCGCGTTGTCCGGGATCCCATGCAGCCTGAAGACCTCTCTGAGAATAAGATTGGCCGTCTGTTTGGCGGTGGGTAGGCCTTTGTAGGGGATGAAATGGGCCACCTTGGTGAGACGGTCGACCACGACCAGGATGGTGTTCATCCCTTTTGAAGGAGGAAGGTCTACCACAAAATCCATGGAGATCGAGCCCCAGGGGCGGGAGGGAATTGGGAGGGGTTGTAACAGACCCATGGGAGAGGAACGAGGAGTCTTATTGTGGGCACAGACCGTGCATGAGGAGATGCACCTCTTGATGTCCTCCTTGTATGTTGGCCACCAGAAGGAGCGGGAGAGACGCTCCTGGGTCTTTCTTGTGCCAAAATGGCCGGCCATCTTGGAGTCATGGTTGAGTTTGAGCCCTTCGAGCCGTGCGATTTCTGGTACATATAGTTGTAGGTCCTGATGAAACCAATGACCGTTCTTAAACGTAAGGCTGACATTCCCTGTAGGGTTGGCGAGGAAGGGGTCATTTTCATATCCTTCTTTGATTGTGCCCAGGAGTTCTTTAGAGTAGGTGGCCCCTACGACCCTTCTCTCGGGTAGGATGTTATTTTGGCCCTTGTTACTCTGTGAGGGCTTGGAAAACATTCTGGAGAGGGCGTCAGCCTTGCAGTTTTTTGATCCGGGGTGATAGGTGATGAGAAAGTTGAAGTGGGAAAAGAATAGGCTCCATCTGGCCTGTCTGGCTGAGAGTCTCTTAGCGCTGCGGATGAACTCGAGGTTCTTGTGGTCAGTTAGTACGATTATGGGGTTGGTGGCTCCCTCCAGCAGGTGTCTCCACTCAGAGAAGGCATCCTTGATCGCCAGTAGTTCTTTGTTCCCGATGTCATAGTTCTTCTCGGAGGGGGACATCTGGCAGGAGAAATATGCGCACAGGTGTAATAGCATCCTCTCCCCTGTCCGTTGTGACAAAACTGCCCCCACCGCAGAGTCTGATGCATCCACTTCGACTGTAAATGGCAGCTCGGGGTTCGGGTGGATTAGGATTCGAGCAGAAGTGAAGAGGAGTTTCAACTTGGTGAAGGCCTCCTGGGCCTCGGGTGTCCAGGAGAAGGGGACTGCCTTCTTGGTGAGTTGGGTGATTGGTGCTATGACCTTGGAGAAGTTTTGGATAAACTTCCGATAGAAGTTGGCGAAGCCAATGAATCTTTGTATCTCCTTCTCGTTTCTCAGAACGGGCCAGTTCATCACAGCTTGGACCTTCCCCGGGTCCATACTTAGGCCCTCTGGGGAGATGATGTATCCGAGGAACTGAGTGGTGGTTCGCTCAAACTCGCATTTCTTTAGCTTGATATAGAGAGAGTTCTGTCGGAGTCTCTGCAGTACCCTGCGGACGTGTTCGCGGTGCTGCTCGAGGTTTTCAGAGAAGATCAAGATGTTGTCCAGGTAAAAGACTACAAACAGATCCAGCATGTCCCTGAGGATGTCGTTAATGAAGTGCTGGAAGGTGGCGGGAGCATTGCAAAGTCCAAAAGGCATGACCAGGTACTCGAAATGACCATAACGTGTCCGGAAGGCGGTCTTCCATTCGTCCCCAGGGCGGATTCGGATGAGGTTGTAGACCCCTCGAAGGTAGAGTTTAGTGAAGATCTTCGCTGCCCGGAGTCTCTCGAGGAGTTCTGAAATCAGTGGGAGCGGGTACCGTTTTTTTACGGTGATGTTGTTAAGCTTTCTGTAGTCTATGCAGGGAGGAGTCTTTTTTCTCTACGAAGAAAAAGGGGGCTCTTGCTGGGGAGGTTGAGGGCCGGATGAACCCCTTCCTCAGGTCCTCGTCCAGGTACTCTTTCAGAGCCTCGAGTTCAGGCTCTGAGAGGGGGTAGATACTGCCAAAGGGTATTTCGGCCCCGGGCAACAGTTCTATAGGGCAGTCGTAGGGTCGGTGTGGTGGCAGCTTGTCTGCGTTTTTCTTGTCGCAGACATCCTGGAACTCGCTGTATTGAGGGGGTAGCAGATCCTTGACGGATAGTTTTGAGATGGTGGTGTCTTCGGGTGGAAGGATGGGTTTGTGGGAGCAATTTAGCGAGCAGAACTCGGACGGAAATCGTATGCAGCGGGTTTCCCAGTCCACCGAGGGGTTGTGGGTGGCCAACCATGGGATGCCCAAGATCACCGGGAACTTCGGGGAGGCGATCAGCGAGAAGTGGATCTTTTCGTGGTGATCGGGTTCTATAAGGAGTTGTCGTTCGGTGGTCTCGTGAGTGGCCGGCCCCGAGGAGAGTGGGGATCCGTCGACGGTTTCCAGGTCAACGGGGGCTGCCTTGATTGTCAGTGGAATGTTCTTTTTGCGGGCGAAGGTTAGGGTAATGAAGTTGCCTCCCGCCCCAGAGTCTAACATCGCTGAACAGGGGAGTTGTCGCCCCTCAATGTCGATGAGGATGGGAACGATGAAGTGGGATCCATGAGCCGCCGTGTTGTTATTTCCCAGGGCTGCTGACGGGGTTGGAGTCTGTGGTTGCTCCTTTAGTTCCGTGACGGCAATAGTCTTTCGGATCTTATGAGGACATTTGATGGCAAAAATGACCCGGCTCCCCACAGTAGAGGCAGAGGTTTTGGGCCAGCCGTCTCTCCTTCTCAGCTGTGGATAGAGACCTACGTAGAGCGTCGACCTGCATAGGTTCAGTTGCTGATTGGAGGTCGCGCTGGGTGGTGGAAGAGTAGTAGTAAGTGGGTCTGTGGTCCGAGGACCAGAGTCTCTCTTTCTTCCTCTCGGAGAGTCTTTGATCTATCCGGATGCATAACTGAATGAAGTCATCCAGATCGTCCGGGGCCTCAACTCTGGCGAGTTCTTCCTTTATTAATTCGGACAGGCCTCGCCGGAATTGGCTCCTCTGTGCCGCTGGGTTCCAGGTGGTGTCCGTGACCCAACAGCGAAACTCGGCGGTGTATTCGGTGACGGAGCGTCTCCCTTGCTGCAGACCATGTAGTCGCGCCTCGGCTGTCGCACAGCGGTTGGGGTCGTCGAAGACTTGGCTCATGGCGGAGATTAAGTTGTTTAGGTTGTCCAGGAGCTGACTGTAAGGTGATGCCCATGCTAATGCTTCATCCGTCAGGAGATTGACCATGAATAGCACCTTCTTTTTCTCGGTGGTGAAGGGGGCCGGGTACATCTGAAAATAGATGCGGCATTGGTTTAGAAACCCCCGATACTGGCGTCTGTCGCCGCCGAATCTTGATGGGAGTGGCATGCAGGTGTCTGCGGCCGCGCCGCGGACGTCCATGAGTTGCCTCTGTAGTTCAATAATGTCCATTTGCTGGCTTTGGACTACGCCTTGGAGCTGGGCAAATTTCTCCTGATATGTAGTACCAAATTCTTGAAGTTCGGAGACCTGCTTACGCAGAGTGGCCATTGCGGACTCCATAGTGTGGCTGATTATTCTGTAACAGTCCTACGGCTCACCTGAGTCAGAGGACAGCTGGCTGGAGGTAGGAGTGGAGCCCAGTGGCAAGGACCACAGGCAGGTAGTAGGTGCAGGATGTCTGGCAGAGGCGTAGTCGGTAGGCAGGCGGTGGGTCAGGGCAGGCCGCAGTAAGCGTGGTCAGACACTCCAGATGGCAACGGTGGTAGCAGTTCAGTAGGTAGGGACAAAGCAGAAGAGTAGTCGGTAGTCAATTCCTGGTCAGCAGTGGACTTCCAGTAGTAGCAAGAGCAGCAGATGAGGAGAAGCTTGATCAATAATCAGCAAACTGGAGTGCAAGTGGCTGGACTGATATAGGGAAGTACCAGGTGTGGGGAATCAAGGGTGATGAGCAAGGCTTGGCTAGACTGAGGTTAACTAATAGGCTTCAGGGAGGAATGTCCAGAGAGGATGGTAGCCTAGTAAGCAGGGCTACCGCCTGGGATGTGGCTGGTCACGGATTCGAATCCCGACAATACCTTTGCAAATATATTTGCACCAAACAAAAAGCAAGTGATCTTTTTGAGGACTGTTCTCAAGTTACTTAGCACATTCAGTGAGGGTTATTTATTAGTTGGAGGAGACTTCAATATGGCACCCGGTCCCAGCGTTGACTCTTCAACTGGCAGGTCCAGTTACTCGAAACAAAAATTAAAAAGGTTTGGAGAAATGTTGGGAGAACACCTCTTGGTCGACATCTGGAGGGTGTTGCACTCAAACACAAGAGATTACTCTTTCTATTCACATACATTCCAATCTCACTCAAGGATAGATTTCTTTTTAATAAATCAAAAAGATATAGGTCTGGTTCAGAAATCAGAATATGATATACGCCTGTCATCAGATCACGCACCAATCTTTCTTCTCTTTAAAACCGCTCACAATAGCAGTAAAACTAACAGCTGGGTTCTTATAAATTTTCTTTATTTTGGGAAAGTGTATGAAACATACAGGCGTCAGAGTTAATTCACTCCAACTGTTACATAAACAAAAAATAAAGTTCGAGTTACACTTCCACAGTTTGAGGACATCATAAAATGTCATATAAATCAAAACATTTTATACAGTAGAATAATAAAGTAAAAGGTTGAGTATGTGAAAGGTTAATGGTAGGAGGGGTAGGATAGAAGGGAAGTGAGGGTGTGGAGAAGGAAAGAGGGGGAAGAATAAAAATATGTAAAAGTACCAGTCATTTATGAGAAGCCTAAATATCTAAAGTATCTTAGACATGAACATGTACTAATCATATATCTATGAACCAAGAATAACAATTTAATTTAATGAAAATATATAATTCTAGACCAATCTCAGAGTCCTCATTAACTTTTGAAAGATGGTATATCCATTTACGCCATATATCTTCATATTTATCCACATTGTGTAGAACAGTCCATTTACGTTTTTCAAAGTTCTGTCTTTTATATATTTCCGCTCTCCACTCCGATATAGTGGGTGGATCTTCCTTGAGCCATTTCCTGGGTATGAGTACTTTCGCAGCATTTAGGAAAATATTTGTAAGGGTTGACTTAAATACTGCTTGAGATACATCATATATGTTAAAAAGAACAAGTTTCTCTGAGAGTATAACCTTTGTATCAAGCACTTCGCCTAAAATGTAAAATAAATCAAGGGCCCCCTTAAAGGCCCCACCCATGTTCTGCTGCAAGCTCCATGCCCCACCTCCAGCCACACCCTATACAATCTTTAATAAGATTTCAAAGTTAAAGCAACACAAAAGGCACCCAGACCACTTCAGCTCATTGATGTGGTCTGGGTACAGTGTCCCTTTTGCAAATCGAGCTGCAATGTTCTAGAGAAACTGCATTGTTTACCTTCCAGTAATAAGTCAGCCTCTAGTCGCTGGCAGCCACCTGAGGGCTTCCTGGAGTAAAACAGACCTCTGGTCTGGTATCTGACGCTGGACGTCCTCACACTCTGCATGATGACCTCCAGGGTCAGATTTTTCCCCATAGGAAAGCATTGATTCAATGCTTTCGTATGGGGTGACCTAATCTTAGCGTCCATTAGTGAGCCTCTGTTAGAAGCAGTGTGGGCATAACTACTGTGAAGGGGGCACATATCTGGGCATAACTACTGTGAAAGGGGGGGGAGGGCCCTTCACAGTAGTTATTAATCCCTTTCAGCAGTCCCCTCTTCAGTGAATGGAGGACTGCTGAAAGGGGTTAATAACTACCGTGAAGGGCCTAGCCGTCTGGTCAACCCCCCACCCACCTTGTACTTGTTCCACTGATCTGCTACTTGCGGGCTACATGGGCATGAGTTCAGTCACTTCGGTGGGCAATCCCATCCTGCGGCGGGTGATCCCGCGAGACCCGTGACCTACAGCGGCGGGTCTTGCGGGATCACGCGCTGCAGGACGGGATTGCCCACCGAAGTGACTGAACTCATTCCCGCGCAGCCCACAAGTAGCGGAACAATTACAAGAGGGGTGGGGAATAGCCAAATTAAAAAATATTTTGAACCAAAAGGTGTTATGGGGGCTCTGTGGATGGCACTGTTGTGGGGGGGGGGGGGGGGGATCTGTGGGTGACACATATATAGCACCTTATGCTATATATGTGTCATCCACAGATCCCCCCATAACAGTGTCCCTGTGAGTGAATGATCCCCAATACAGGGTCTGGGGGCCGGCATCTGGTGTTGTAATGGCAGCGGGGCCCGATGCAGTCACTGTATTCTATTACACCAGGCCCCGCTCACTGTAATACTAATATTCATATGTGAACTTGAAATTCTCTGCGATCCTCTCCCTCTGAGCTCTCTGTACTCACAAGCTCAGTAGCAGGCCGGGCGGCAGCGCAACTCACTGACGTCACGTGCCTGCTCCTCCCACTTTATGAATGAAGCAGGCGGAGCCAGTGGCCTGGTTGCTAGGGCTGGTGTCACCCGGTGCGGTAGAAAATGGTGTCACCCCCCCCCCAGCAATAATTTTTTAGCCCTATATGGGGCTATGGTGGTGCTGCTGCCATAGGGGGCATCCGTTAGCTCAGCAGACCCCCCCCTAGCAGTCAGAGCCTGGTCTCGGGAGGGACACTTCCAGATTATTTTCTGTCCACCACCACAAAACAATGGTGCTTATAGAACAGACTACACAGTGTAGCGGTATACAGTATATTGTGTGGCACAGTGTAGCGGTATACTGTATATTGTGTGGCACAGTGTAGCGGTATACTGTATATTGTGGGGCACAGTGTAGGCTATATGTGTATAACATAAACATATTTCATATGAAAACTTACAGTTACTTGGCTTGGCCTTCGGGGATCTCGGACGCCACTTCTACACTTGGTCGGGGGCTCGGTGGAGCTGATGTTGTGTTTCATCCTAATGAGAAAGATTTCATAATAAGGATATGGGGAAGGGGCAGAGGGATAGCAGAGCAGGGTGAGGCTGGTGCTGCTACTAGGGGGTCATACCATGGGGAGTAATAAAGCCCACCATAATGCCCCCCCTCCTTTTAATGTGACAGTGCAAAAAATACCCCCTTGTAATGCTCCCAGTTGAGCTAATGTCCCCATAGTGCCTCCATAATGTCCCAGTATAAAATACCCCTATATAGTGCCCCCAGGAAATTCCCCCATAGTGCTCCTATCCCCCTTCCTGCTAGTGCCCCCCATAATGTACCAGTATAAAATTCCCCATATATAGTGCCCCAGTAGATGCCCTCAGTGACCGGCATCTGATAGGCTGCTGGCCTAGTGTCCCCCATAATGCCCCCCAATAATGTGCCAGTAAGTGTCCCCATAGATGCCCCCCCATCATGTCCCAGTATCATAGTGCCACCCCCCCAATGTGCCAGTATCAAGTGCCTCTCTCCTTTCCACCCCCATGTGCCAGTATCATACTGCCAAACCCCCCATGTGCCAGTATCAAGTGCCTCTCTCCTTCCCCCCATGTGCCAGTATCATAGTGCCAACCCCCCCCCCCCATGTGCCAGTATCAGGTGCCCTCGGACCATGGCTGAAGTGCCCGACCGGTCAGTCCGCCCCTGTGATTAAGTGCCTAATTCAGTATGACATCTCCAGCATCTTTCACTGATTGCATTATTTATTCTATGCATAACCAAAGGAGTTTCGTACCATCTCGCATTAATTTTGAATTGCATTTCTTGCATAGCATATGAACTTGAGGTCCCATTCATGGGTTTAGTCATCTGATCCATTTGGCTATCATTTAAACGATGTTGTAGTTCTTTGTTCCATTTTTCAATATATAGAGGGGGTGTGTTAGTATCATTTAGTACTTTGTATAATTTCGACAATATTTGTTGGGGCGTATTGGGTGTATGGAGTAGTGTCGTTATAGTATTGTCAATACAATCCTTAGGCTTAGATCTCCACTGTAAGATATTTTTTTTTTTTTTTTTTTTTTTTCTTTCTTTCAAAATTCTTTTTATTTTTCAAGAAAAATTTAACAGCGCATGGTATAAAAGTTCTACAGTGATACTTAGTATAAAAGTATACATTTACCGCATTGAATTACAAGATGTGTTAACCTTTGAACATCTTACAGTATGACAGTTTACTTTAATATAAGAGATTTTTTATGCAATTGTATGAATAGGATAACAATACTGCGAAGATATCCTTAAAGTTCACTGTATCGAGATGAGAGAATCCAGCATATTTTATACCATGATGCAGTATCAATCACTATTAAGTATGATAAGGAGGAAGAGGTTGTGTTAGGAAAAGAGCAATAACAGAAGGTTGAGGAAACTGATGGAAAGGGGGGGGGGGGGGGGGAGAGAACAGAACAAAAGTTCCTCTAGACAGTCAGATTTGAGTTCTCCAGCAGTCATAATAAACCGCTCTGGATCATATTTCTTGTAAATCCAATATCTTCAGCGGGATTCCAGATTCAGGCAGGCCAGACCCTCTAGTGTTATTTGTCGCGAATTGATGTAAATGTTAATTGTTGATCTATGTATATATTCGTAAGTATAGGCATCTAAGTTAGATCTCTGACTTCCAGGGTCCCCATATTTTCTCAAATTTGGAGTAGTTCCTGAGTTCCCAGTATGAAAGCTCCTCCAATCTAGCTATGTCATTTACTTTAGCGGTCCAATGAATTCCTGATGGGATGTCCTCTGATTTCCATTTTATAGCAATTAGTAATCTACCTGCCGCTAGTAGAATTCTTATCAGGCTCTTTTCTATTTTAGACAGGGGAGTCTGTAAAAGAGATAGTAAAGCTATTTCTGGTAAATATGGAAGTCTGTCCTCTGATAGATGCAAGATCTTCCTAATCTTAAGGAATATGTCATTCCAGAAATTAGTTATCTTAGGACATGACCACCATATATGAAGGAAATCTCCTGTTTGTGTATTGCATCTCCAACAGGTATTGGAGGTAAGGGCATATATTTTGCTCAGTTTGTGAGGTGTCATGTACCATCTAGTTAGTATTTTGTATGCGTTTTCTTGTATTGTAATGCATCTTGATATCTGTTTTGGAGCAGATAGCAATATGCTGACTTCAGTGTCCGAGAATGTCCGTTTTAGATCACTTTCCCATTCTCTGATGTAGTATAAAGCATTAGGTTTTTCTATCAGACTGAGGTGTCTAGTTATATTAGCAATTATTTTAGTAGGCGGTTTTGTCTGGGTTAAGAGTTTTTCAAACCATGAGAGATCTGAATTTGATCTAGGATGTGCGAGAAACAGTTTGGTTTGTGCCTTTAAGTATTCGTACTGCATTGTATGTAGTTCATTTATGGAAAGTTTGGAAGCCAGTTCTGATTTATTTAAAAATACTCCCGTATCATCTACTAACTCATCCAATCTTATTGTGCACTCAGACAGTTGACGGGGTAATGTTTGTATAGCTACTCTGTTCCTATGTAAACAGTCTGATACTGTTGTTAATGGAGAGGGGAATTCCAAGCAGTATTGTCTAATCTTTACATTCCGTAGAGTTTGCAAAGTGTTTGTAAGTAAGGAATAATCTCTGTGTGTATGAATTTCCTTTGGGTCAGAGAAGACCAGGGGTCTCAAGGGTCTGCTTATTAGTTCTCCTTCCAATGTTAACCATTGTTTGTGCAGTGGTTTCCTAACCCAATCTATAACCCTACCTAATTGTATGGCATTATACGTTCTCTGTATGGAGGGTAGATTTATTCCGCCTAAGTCATAAGGTAGTTGTAAAATCTTAAAGGCCAGTCTAGGTTTAATATTGCCCCATATATATCTTGAGCTTATTTTCCTGAATTGATCAAAAAATTCACGTGGGAGTTTAATAGGTAACGTCTGTAGAAGATAACTAATCTTAGGTATCACTAATGAGTTAAAAATGTTCCTTCTACCCCACCAAGATATAAATGTAGGTGACCAGGATTTTAGTATATCTGGGACACTTTTCAGTAAAGGACTGTAGTTGGCCTTAAATAGTTGATCCAGATTAGGGGTGATATTGATCCCTAGGAATTTTATATAATCCTTCGTCCAAAGGAAAGGCGCAGTGGATTGTAGTTTGCTTATGACTGTAGACTGTACATTAATACCCATTGCTTGGGATTTAGTCGGGTTTATTTTGTAGTTGGATATAAAGCTGAACGAATCAAAGGCTTGTAAAAGAATAGGAAAAGCTTGTAATGGGTTTGTAATCAACATAAGAAGATCATCTGCATATGCAGCTTGTTTTATTTCCATCTTTTTACATTTTAATCCCATTATATCCGGAGATTGGCATATATATTGGAGTAAGGGTTCTAGTGATATTATAAAAAGGATTGGTGATAAGGGACAGCCCTGTCTTGTACCATTTTTTATATGGACCGGAGGTGATAATGTATCGTTAACTCTTATTTGGGCACTAGGTGAAGAATACATTGTGAATATAGTATCTATAAAGGTTCCGTGGAAGCCAAACCTTGACAGGGCGTTCCGCAAAAAGAACCAGGACACCCTGTCAAAGGCCTTTTCCGCATCCGTACTTAATAGTACTAGTGGTGAGTTTCTTTTCTTAGCTAAAGATATGGCGTTAATTACTTTAAAGGTGTTGTCTTTCCCTTCCCTATTAGGGACAAAGCCGCACTGGTCTGAGTGGATAAGTGTTTGTAGTAGTGGTTTTATCCTTGAGGCTAGTATTTTTGCGAATATTTTAACATCTAAGTTTAACAATGAGATGGGGCGGTAATTTGAGCACAGGGTAGGGTCCTTATTAGGTTTATGAATCAGTGAGATATGTGCTGAGAGAGTTTGGGGTAAAAATGCATTTCCTTTTATGGCGTGATTAAATGAGTTCAGTAGATAGGGTAATATGTGACATAGTACAAAATGTAATAAAGAAGGAAGGACCAGCACTCGCGATGATGATGAATGTTGCGTTTATTCAGTCACATATTAAGGACATATAGTGACGCGTTTCAGCACAACACGTGCTTTCTTCAGACTATACAATAAACTCCTATCACATCTCTTTTATACACAGAGAGAGGGAGGAGTAACAAGACAAAAGGAAAATGACATCATACTATGTAGCTCCACCCACCTCAGGGCTGACACAGGTGAAGTAATGAAAGATGCAATAAACCAAAAAAAAAAAAAAAAAAAAAAAAATATTTTTCAATGTGGATACATTGATGAAACAATGGAACAATTGATAACAATTCAGGAATCAAGTCCGCTGAAAGAGACAAATGAAATGTATATTATTATAATCTAAATTCTTATAATAAGAGTAATATAGTCAAGAACTAGGTGAAACTGGAAATATTGTACTCGCGGTTGAGCCCCCTTGGATCCACAGTTTGTAACCGGTGGATCCAATAAGCCTCACGCTTTAAAAGCAAACTATTCCTATCGCCGCCTCGGCGAGGTAAAGATACACTCTCAATCACTTGAAACCGCAACTGCGATATCGCATGACGCTTCTCATGGAAATGATGCGGTAGGGGTAACAACAAATTCTCAGTGCGGATAGTGGACTTATGCTTGCTTAAGTCAAGCATAAGTCCACTATCCGCACTGAGAATTTGTTGTTACCCCTACCGCATCATTTCCATGAGAAGCGTCATGCGATATCGCAGTTGCGGTTTCAAGTGATTGAGAGTGTATCTTTACCTCGCCGAGGCGGCGATAGGAATAGTTTGCTTTTAAAGCGTGAGGCTTATTGGATCCACCGGTTACAAACTGTGGATCCAAGGGGGCTCAACCGCGAGTACAATATTTCCAGTTTCACCTAGTTCTTGACTATATTACTCTTATTATAAGAATTTAGATTATAATAATATACATTTCATTTGTCTCTTTCAGCGGACTTGATTCCTGAATTGTTATCAATTGTTCCATTGTTTCATCAATGTATCCACATTGAATTTTTTTTTTTTTTTTTTTTTGGTTTATTGCATCTTTCATTACTTCACCTGTGTCAGCCCTGAGGTGGGTGGAGCTACATAGTATGATGTCATTTTCCTTTTGTCTTGTTACTCCTCCCTCTCTCTGTGTATAAAAGAGATGTGATAGGAGTTTATTGTATAGTCTGAAGAAAGCACGTGTTGTGCTGAAACGCGTCACTATATGTCCTTAATATGTGACTGAATAAACGCAACATTCATCATCATCGCGAGTGCTGGTCCTTCCTTCTTTATTGCAAGTATTGGGACGTCTCCCCACTGACTCGTGCACCGCGTCTATTCCAGCAGTGCCGACCCTTTTCTACATAATAGTACAAAATGTGTCATAGTACAATAGGGGAAGGCCATCGGGTCCTGGTGCTTTCCCTTTGGCCATATTTTTTATAGATGCTTGTATTTCCGTTTCCGTGATTGGCTTACATAAAGACATAGCCTGGTCGGCTGAGAGAGAAGGGAGTTTAAGTTTCCCCAAAAAGGAGTCTGTTAGTTCTTCTTTTTTCTTATTTGTTTCTTCTGTGTCAGAGATATTGATGTTGTATAGGTCAGAGTAATATGCGTGAAACGCCTCTGCAATTCCAACATCATCTGAGGAGACAGAATTGTTCTGATGCTTAATGGCCATAATTCTAGATCTCCTTTTCCTCTGCTTCAACATGGCTATCATAAACTTTGTTGGTTTATTTCCATGAGCAAAGAATTTCTGTCTTAGAGAGAGGTAGGATTTAGCCGATTGCACATTAAGTAAATCTCTTAGTTCTTCTCTCAGCTTGATCAGTTCTTTTAAATGTCTTGAGGACAAGGATTGTTTATGTATAGCTTCTATTTGCTGTATTTTGCTATTCAAAGACCTCAAGTGTTCCCTCCTAGTTTTGTTTAAATGGGCATTAATAGATATAAAGACCCCCCTAATGACTGATTTGTGGGATTCCCATAGTGTATGAGGAGAAATATTTTCTACATTGTTTAAAAGGAAGTATTCTTTCAGGCTGTTCTCGACCCGTTCCGTGTTGATTGATTTGTCAAGGATCGACTCGTTCAGTCTCCAGTGGATTATCTTGGGACGACTGTCCGGGGCCTTAAAGGACATGAACACTGGGAAATGATCAGAATGAATCATGGAACCGATGTTGACCTCTATACAAAGGTGTAAGAGAGCCGTCGGAAAGAAAATATAATCAATTCTGTGATAAGAATTATGTGGAGCTGAATAGAATGTGTAATCTTTTGTATCTGGGTGGAAGGTGCGCCAGATGTCCACTAGTGAATGTTTATGTATTAATTTGTTAATAGTGGCTAATGTTTTGAAAGGTACATTAGTTTTCCCTGTAGAGCAATCAAGAGTGGGTTGAAGTGAGACATTGAAATCTCCTGCTAAAATGATCAGGCCTTCTCTAAATATCTCTAATTCGTACATAACAGTTTCATACCATTGTCTGTGGGAGGAATTAGGGGCATATATACTGGCCAGTGTGTAAAGTTGTGAGTCTATATGTCCTTTTATAAAAACAAATCTACCTTTGGGGTCTATTTTAGTTTCTACCAAAGAAAAGTTGGTGTGTTTATGGATGCCTATACTGGTGCCTAGTTTATTGGAGAATTCAGAAGTACTGTGAAACCATAAGTTATAGGGGGAATGTGTCAGGTTAGGTGTTTTATGGTGTTTAAAATGTGTTTCCTGTAGAAACACTATCTGCACTTTTTCTTTATGAAAGTGTCTCAAAATTTGGCTTCTTTTTATTGGGGATCTCAGCCCCTTGACATTGTATGTCACTACCTGTAAATTAGCCATGTATTAAGTAACAAGTGATGTATGTAATTGCGACTCTTACCATATTGTCTGAATGAAGTCTTATTTGGGCTGGCCTGCCTGAATGGAGGTTTCCGAATGCTTGTTGAGAAAGGATGTCTAGGAGGAAGAAAGAACCAAAAACCATTAGCTGGTAATTTTTAACTTTTGGAACTAAACCTGGAACATTTACACACAATATCCTCAATAGGATGTAACTGTGAAGGAGATCTTTTGTCTCCGGGAAAGACCAAGGCAGGTCTGTACACCAGAATAAGCTTTTCTGATGTAAAAGGAGGAAAAAATAATAAAACATGTAATGGGTATTGTAATGAAAAGAAATTCGGTCAGTGAGAAGAATATATTGTAATATATGATAGACTCAGATCATATCTACAAGATGAAAGCATAACGTTATTTCAGAATAAGAGATTGAAAGTATTGGGTAATCGCTCATGACCGCGTCTACACCCTCCATCCACATCATATTGGGAACTATATTATAAACCTCTATGGAGGTATTGTACATATCTATTGTGAATCAGAGAGGGAGCCGACACCGCCAGGAGGGCCCATCAGTAGTTAAGAAAAGGAAAGAAATAAGAATAAGAAAAGGACAAGAGGCTAGCCTCTATAATTACTATAATTCACTTCATAGTTAAGAGCAAGACTGTTGATAGTAGGACTGTTCATCCATCTCCATCCGATATTATGCGACGGGGTGTCATTTTGCCTTGCCTTCTCTTCTGTCTTGACTTCCCGTTGCCGACTGTTTCCCATGGAGTCGGAGGTGTGATTTCTGATGGGATGTATATGTCTGAAGTTGTAGACCAGTCAGGGACATCTATATCATCAATGTCCATAATTTTTAGTGCTTCTTGAAGATCACTATGTGATTTAATAATAATTCTCCCTTCTTTCCAATGAAACAATAGTCCGAAAGGAAAAAGCCATCTGAAGGCAATACGTTTGTGCTTGAGATGATCAGTAAATGGTTTTAATAGTCGTCTTTTTTGAAGTGTGGCGGGGGCCAGATCTTGAAACAGCATTATTTTCACTCCTTGGTATTCTATGTTTTCACATTCTCTCGCTTTCTTCATTACCATCTCTTTTTGGGAATAGTTCAGGAACCTGCATATAATGTCCCTAGATGGTTCATTTGTTTTTGGTTTCGGTCTTAAAGCTCGGTGTGCTCTTTCAAGTATTATTGGTTCCAAGTGTTCTTCTCCTAATAAAGAGGAGCATATTTCTTGCACCACTTTGGGGACCGCTTCATTAGCTACTGACTCTGGGACGCCTCTAAAGCGTATGTTATTGCGACGTCCGCGGTTCTCTTGGTCCTCTATATGATTGTAGAGATAATTGATATGTTGCTGGTATGAGTGTAGAGCCTCTGAGTTTGTTTTTGTATAGTCCACTAATACTATTTGTGTGGCTTCCAGATTTTCTACTCTATGTCCCACTTGTTGCATTTCTTTTTTGAGGTCAGCAAGTTCTTCCAATATCGGATTAACCGCCTTAGTGAGAGCCTGTGATATAAAAGATCTAGATATGGGAAGTTCAGAAGAAGTTTCCATTGTGTCTTCAGGATCACTCTCATAATCTGCTTGTGAAAGAGGCGTCTTTGAAGCAGCTGGTTTAGTATTAAGTGTGTTAGTATTGGATTTTTTCATCATGTAGTTATCTAGATCAGATTGGTGCGTGAGTGAGAGTTGACGTTTATTGGATGAGTCTGGTCTAGAGCCAGGGAATCTTCCGATCTTCACCATAGGAATGTATTTAAATGGCCCCGCGTATAGAATATTCTTCTCACATAACCTTAATGAAGGTGTTAAATCATGGCATTATATTGACTTTGTAGGAATCACTTCCAGAGGTTTAAAGACATTGAAATATATTAGGAGCCTCTCAGGTAGGAGAATATCGCCATCTACTGGATGTTTCTTGTATCTATTCTCAGCAACTCCGAATATACTCTATTACTTATATTATTGCGACCACATATAATCAGGTTCAGTGATACTGCTTATTGGTGAGCATATAGAGAGTTCACAAAAACTTTATAATAAAGTCCTCTGTACTGCGATCCAGCGGTATGTTGCTATAACGCTTCAGCCTCTATGTATGGCAGTTATTCTGTGATGGCGTCGCCAATGAACTGAGGTAATTCAGCAGTCTGGCTGTATACTGCCGATCTACTGCTACTGGAGGCTGACTTTTTATCTGATCAGTACTTTCATCAGTCTGATTATGTAATTATTACAGACCTTGGTTGTATGTCAGCCGGAGATCCGGAACTTCAGCAAGACTGCCTGCAGTATGGTCGTGGCGATCCTTCTCTCTATCCGCTCCGGTGAGTACCCTGCCTCTCTCTGGGCCTGCCTGCAGCTGTTGAGCTTTCTCTTTGTCCCTACGCCGTAAAGTAACGTTCGGGAGTTGAAACTTTAGACCGCGGCTTTGGGCCCGGACCAGGCCGCAACCTCCGGCGCTGTTGTAGAGGTTTTTCACCCCGAATCTTACTGCGGTGGCAACCGGGCACTTCTTTCAGTCCCCCCGATGTATGGACTGTGCGTGGGGGGCCTCACCAGGGTATATTATAGACTCACCACTCCCGGGAGTTATTCGGATGATCCGCGCTCCACTGACTTTAGCAGGCCGCGTCTTCTATTCTAGCTTCAGGCTTTGATGAACGGCACCGTTGGTGGTAGTATAGTGGTTGTGGCTTCTCTTTGTCCTCCGGTTAGTTTCTTTGTGCAGAGGGTCTCCTCCGCGATGTAATTTAAGGAGATAACCCTCTTGGCAGCCGTCCGTCCGGCCTACGCGAGTTCAGGCTTTGATAGGCCGTAATTTATATAACCTTCCAGATTAAGTTGTGGAACTAATGAAGGGATATTTATATCCGCTAAGAGTTGATTTATTGTAGAATAGCGTTAAAAAACGCTTTTGGGTTCTTTTGGTTGCTTGATGTCTTTGGATTCTTTTAATTAGAGCAGGAGCTGCAGTTCCGTGCGTCCTCTCTCCTCGGCCGTTAGCTCCGCCTCCCACTGTAAGATATTTTTAAGTAACATGCTATATTGTTTAAGTGTCAAGTTGTGTAGACCATGGGAATTTTTGATTTCTGAAAATGATAGTACGGTTTCTCCCCTGTAAATGTCATTAAGCTCTAAGAATCTATTTATTTTATTACTTTGCAGTGCTTTAAGTATTTCTGTCCAAGTATGTGGAATGAGACTAGTTACTGGAATACTAAGGTCGCCACTTGGTAACAGATTATGTGATCTGTTTATGTTATGCCATTTTCCTAATATTAGTTTCGTAAACACGTTTTTAATTTTTCTTTTTTCTTTTTGCATAATTAGACGTTTTCCACAATAGTGAGTAGAAGTTGATGTCAGTGCATTCCTGCTCTACATCAGTCCATTTTTTCCCGGATGTGACTCTACTCCATTCTATGATCCTAGTAAGTACAGAAGCCTTGTAATAATATTCCAGGTCAGGTAGGCCAGTGCCGCCATTTTTCCCTGACCTTGTTAGGGTTTTGTAGTGGATTCTGTTTTGCCTATTTTGCCATATAAATTTTAGGATGTTTTGTTTCATTTGTCTGAAGAAAGACAGAGTTATTTCTATTGGTAATGTTTGGGATAAATATAACATTTTTGGAAGGATAATCATTTTGATTAGATTTATCCTGCCAAAAATTAAAAGCTAAAGGGAATTCCAGTCCTTCAGCAATTTATTAATCTCCTTTAACAATGGCATAAAATTGATATTGTATAAGTCTGTCGACTCTTTACTACAGTGTTCATTTTAGGACATGGTCAGATATCATAGTCAAGTATCAAAATAATGCCAACGTAACACCTGACCCTGACACCTGACCCTGACCCTGACCCTCACATCTGACTCTCATATCGGAGTTTGACTTATGCTCTTCATAGGTCAGGGTCAAAGTGAGAATGAGTTGAACAACAATCCCAAGCTTATACAAGGCAAGCTGGTAGCTCAGTGGTAATGCTGTTGCCCCATGTCCAGGCTTTATGAGTTCAAAACCCCTTTCAGCCTCTAAAAAATGTTTATATTTTATTATGCCCTAGATAAGAGGCAAATTTAAATGATGTGTGACGCTGATATCTCACGTCCTTCACTAGTCAGTGTCACAAGGGATCTTAGGTTAAAGAGGACCTTTCACCGATTCTTACCCTATGAACTAACTATACAGATAGGTAGAGCGGCACCCGGGGATCTCACTGCACTTACTATTATCCCCGGGCGCCGCTCCGTTCTGCCGCTATGCCCTCCGGTATCTCCGCTCACTAAGTTATAGTAGGCGGAGATACCAGTCCCTAAGTTATGGTAGGCGGAGTCTGCCCTAGCGCTGGCCAATCGCAGCGCAGAGCTCACAGCCTGGGAGGTTATTTTCTCCCAGGCTGTGAGCTCTGCAGTGCGATTGGCCAGCGCTAGGGCAGACTCCGCCTACCATAACTTAGGGAACGGAGATACCGGAGGGCATAGCAGGAGAACGGAGCGGCGCCCGGGGATAATAGTAAGTGCAGAGAGATCCCTGGGTGCCGCTCTACCTATCTGTATACTTAGTTCATAGGGTAAGAATCGGTGAAAGGTCCTCTTTAACTGTGTTTTTTGCTAACCTACATCTCATAGATCAAAAAAAAAATCACCAACTTTGGTGTCTAGAGCTAAAGCTCAGTGGTAAGACACTTGCGTGGCATGTAGTGTTCATGGGTTCAAAACCCCTTCCAGGCTTTTTATAAAATTAATATTTTATATTTTATTGAGCTGTAGATCAGAGACAAATTCAAATGGTGTGTGATGTAAGTAGTCCTTTTTTATTTTATTAAGAGTACATGGGCAGCACTAAAGTAAAGGGGCCCTGTATACAGAGCTATTTCCTGGATTTTACATATCTACTGTATATATGTGTGTTATACACAGTGTGCTATAGCTTCACCACACTGAGATCTGCTCAGAAAGCTGAAATACATATTACTGGCTTATCCACAGACACAATATATGACCATACAGATCGCAGTACTATGTGATAGCTTCTAAGTATAGTAATGTTATAGCTTGTAGGTTACATTAATGGCTTTGCATCTTGAAGTCTCCAGAAAGACATATGTTTTTTTCTTTAATAGCATATACTATAATAAATAATATATGTCATTAACCCATAGGATACCAGCGCTGTACATGTATGTCGCTGGAAACACGGTCACAAATCCCAGCGCCATACAGGTACAGCGCTCTGATCGGGCGCCAACAGGAGCTACTCCCGCCCGATCAGCTGCAGGGGTCCGGCAGGCACTAATAGTTGGACCCCTGCTGTATGCACCGGCATCGGTGAAAACACTGATGCCGGCTCATTAACCCTTGCACTGCCGCGGTCAGCGCTGACGGCTGCATATGCGGTATCCCCGTGGTGCTGTGACGTCAGCCTGCTGTCTAGCCCTGTCAGTCAATGGGGGGAGGGGTGTGGGTGCAGAGCACAGGGGGTGTTCTAGAGCATTGCTCAGAATATGGTTGCCACCTGTACGGGAATTACCCGAACAGTCCGGGTTTGCAATCCTGTGCCCGGGTACAAGCCTTTCTCAGACCCGGGCACAGGATCAGCTGTGAATGATGTGAGTGGCTGTGAGTGGCTGGGCACAGGGAGATGAGCGCTTCCATTGTGGAAGCGCTCATCTCCATAGTCATCTGTATCGCCGTCCTCAGGACATCGATATAGACGGCTGTGCTGCGGCAGGGGAGGGAGAGGCGTCTCCCTCCCCTGTTCCTCGGATAGGCTGCGGGCCTTGTGCCCGCAGCCTATCAGAGGCCGGTGCAGGCGGCGCAATGACGCCATCACGCCGCCTGTGCCGTACAGCACGGTACACAGGCTGGGAAGAGGCCTGCATCGCATCGTTGGAGGTAAGTAAAAGTTTTTTGTTTTTTTTTAGAGAAGAGGCACCTGAAATTGGCACATATGGGGGAAGGGGTGGAAAGAGACACCCTATACTGGCACATATTGGGGAGGAGGAGAAATGAGGCACTTGAAACTGGCACATATGGGGGAAGGGGAGGGGGAGAGGCACCTTATACTGGCACATATTTGGGGGGGGAGAAAAGAGGCACTTGAAATTGCCCACCGAAGTGACTGAACTCATTCCCGCGCAGCCCACAAGTAGCGGAACAATTACAAGAGGGGTGGTGGGGAATAGCCAAATTAAAAAATATTTTGAACCAAAAGGTGTTATGGGGGCTCTGTGGATGGCACTGTTGTGGGGGGGGGATCTGTGGGTGACACATATACAGGGAGTGCAGAATTATTAGGCAAGTTGTATTTTTGAGGATTAATTTTATTATTGAACAACAACCATGTTCTCAATGAACCCAAAAAACTCATAAATATCAAAGCTGAATATTTGTGGAAGTAGTTTTTAGTTTTAGCTATTTTAGGGGGATATCTGTGTGTGCAGGTGACTATTACTGTGCATAATTATTAGGCAACTTAACAAAAAACAAATATATACCCATTTCAATTATTTATTTTTACCAGTGAAACCAATATAACATCTCAACATTCACAAATATACATTTCTGACATTCAAAAACAAAACAAAAACAAATCAGTGACCAATATAGCCACCTTTCTTTGCAAGGACACTCAAAAGCCTGCCATCCATGGATTCTGTCAGTGTTTTGATCTGTTCACCATCAACATTGCGTGCAGCAGCAACCACAGCCTCCCAGACACTGTTCAGAGAGGTGTACTGTTTTCCCTCCTTGTAAATCTCACATTTGATGATGGACCACAGGTTCTCAATGGGGTTCAGATCAGGTGAACAAGGAGGCCATGTCATTAAATTTTCTTCTTTTATACCCTTTCTTGCCAGCCACACTGTGGAGTACTTGGACGCGTGTGATGGAGCATTGTCCTACATGAAAATCATGTTTTTCTTGAAGGATGCAGACTTCTTCCTGTACCACTGCTTGAAGAAGGTGTCTTCCAGAAACTGGCAGTAGGACTGGGAGTTGAGCTTGACTCCATCCTCAACCCGAAAAGGCCCCACAAGCTCATCTTTGATGATACCAGCCCAAACCAGTACTCCACCTCCACCTTGCTGGCGTCTGAGTCGGACTGGAGCTCTCTGCCCTTTACCAATCCAGCCACGGGCCCATCCATCTGGCCCAGCATGACTCACTATCATATCATCAGTCCATAAAACCTTAGAAAAATCAGTCTTGAGATATTTCTTGGCCCAGTCTTGACGTTTAAGCTTGTGTGTCTTGTTCAGTGGTGGTCGTCTTTCAGCCTTTCTTACCTTGGCCATGTCTCTGAGTATTGCACACCTTGTGCTTTTGGGCACTCCAGTGATGTTGCAGCTCTGAAATATGGCCAAACTGGTGGCAAGTGGCATCTTGGCAGCTGCACGCTTGACTTTTCTCAGTTCATGGGCAGTTATTTTGCGCCTTGGTTTTTCCACACGCTTCTTGCGACCCTGTTGACTATTTTGAATGAAACGCTTGATTGTTCGATGATCACGCTTCAGAAGCTTTGCAATTTTAAGAGTGCTGCATCCCTCTGCAAGATATCTCACTATTTTTGACTTTTCTGAGCCTGTCAAGTCCTTCTTTTGACCCATTTTGCCAAAGGAAAGGAAGTTGCCTAATAATTATGCACACCTAATATAGGGTGTTGATGTCATTAGACCACACCCCTTCTCATTACAGAGATGCACATCACCTAATATGCTCAATTGGTAGTAGGCTTTTGAGCCTATACAGCTTGGAGTAAGACAACATGCATAAAAAGGATGATGTGGTCAAAATACTCATTTGCCTAATAATTCTGCACGCAGTGTATAGCACCTTATGCTATATATGTGTCATCCACAGATCCCCCCATAACAGTGTCCCTGTGAGTGAATGATCCCCAATACAGGGTCTGGGGGCCGGCATCTGGTGTTGTAATGGCAGCGGGGCCCGATGCAGTCACTGTATTCTATTACACCAGGCCCCGCTCACTGTAATACTAATATTCATATGTGAACAACTTGAAATTCTCTGCGATCCTCTCCCTCTGAGCTCTCTGTACTCACAAGCTCAGTAGCAGGCCGGGCGGCAGCGCAACTCACTGACGTCACGTGCCTGCTCCTCCCACTTTATGAATGAAGCAGGCGGAGCCAGTGGCCTGGTTGCTAGGGCTGGTGTCACCCGGTGCAGTAGAAAATGGTGTCACCCCCCCCCCCCAGCAATAATTTTTTAGCCCTATATGGGGCTATGGTGGTGCTGCTGCCATAGGGGGCATCCGTTAGCTCAGCAGACCCCCCCCTAGCAGTCAGAGCCTGGTCTCGGGAGGGACACTTCCAGATTATTTTCTGTCCACCACCACAAAACAATGGTGCTTATAGAACAGACTACACAGTGTAGCGGTATACAGTATATTGTGTGGCACAGTGTAGCGGTATACTGTATATTGTGTGGCACAGTGTAGCGGTATACTGTATATTGTGGGGCACAGTGTAGGCTATATGTGTATAACATAAACATATTTCATATTAAAAAACTTACAGTTACTTGGCTTGGCCTTCGGGGATCTCGGACGCCACTTCTACACTTGGTCGGGGGCTCGGTGGAGCTGATGTTGTGTTTCATCCTAATAAGAAAGATTTCATAATAGGGATTTGGGGAAGGGGCAGAGGGATAGCAGAGCAGGGTGAGGCTGGTGCTGCTACTAGGGGGTCATACCATGGGGAGTAATAAAGCCCACCATAATGCCCCCCCTCCTTTTAATGTGACAGTGCAAAAAATACCCCCTTGTAATGCTCCCAGTTGAGCTAATGTCCCCATAGTGCCTCCATAATGTCCCAGTATAAAATACCCCTATATAGTGCCCCCAGGAAATTCCCCCATAGTGCTCCTCTCCCCCTTCCTGCTAGTGCCCCCCATAATGTACCAGTATAAAATTCCCCATATATAGTGCCCCAGTAGATGCCCTCAGTGACCGGCATCTGATAGGCTGCTGGCCTAGTGTCCCCCATAATGCCCCCCAATAATGTGCCAGTAAGTGTCCCCATAGATGCCCCCCCCATCATGTCCCAGTATCATAGTGCAACCCCCCCAATGTGCCAGTATCAAGTGCCTCTCTCCTTCCCACCCCCATGTGCCAGTATCATACTGCCAAACCCCCCATGTGCCAGTATCAAGTGCCTCTCTCCTTCCCCCCATGTGCCAGTATCATAGTGCCAACCCCCCCCCCCCCCCCCCCCCATGTGCCAGTATCAGGTGCCCTCGGACCATGGCCGAAGTGCCCGACCGGTCAGTCCGCCCCTGTGAATAAGTGCCTAATTCAGTATGACATCTCCAGCATCTTTCACTGATTGCATTATTTATTCTATGCATAACCAAAGGAGTTTTGTACCATCTCGCATTAATTTTGAATTGCATTTCTTGCATAGCATATGAACTTGAGGTCCCATTCATGGGTTTAGTCATCTGATCCATTTGGCTATCATTTAAACGATGTTGTAGTTCTTTGTTCCATTTTTCAATATATAGAGGGGGTGTGTTAGTATCATTTAGTACTTTGTATAATTTAGACAATATTTGTTGGGGCGTATTGGGTGTATGGAGTAGTGTCGTTATAGTATTGTCAATACAATCCTTAGGCTTAGATCTCCACTGTAAGATATTTTTAAGTAACATGCTATATTGTTTAAGTGTCAAGTTGTGTAGACCATGGGAATTTTTGATTTCTGAAAATGATAGTACGGTTTCTCCCCTGTAAATGTCATTTAGCTCTAAGAATCTATTTATTTTATCACTTTGCAGTGCTTTAAGTATTTCTGTCCAAGTATGTGGAATGAGACTAGTTACTGGAATACTAAGGTCGCCACTTGGTAACAGATTATGTGATCTGTTTATGTTATGCCATTTTCCTAATATTAGTTTCGCAAACACGTTTTTAATTTTTCTTTTTTCTTTTTGCATAATTAGACGTTTTCCACAATAGTGAGTAGAAGTTGATGTCAGTGCATTCCTGCTCTACATCAGTCCATTTTTTCCCGGATGTGACTCTACTCCATTCTATGATCCTAGTAAGTACAGAAGCCTTGTAATAATTTTCCAGGTCAGGTAGGCCAGTGCCGCCATTTTTGTAGTGGATTCTGTTTTGCCTATTTTGCCATATAAATTTTAGGATGTTTTGTTTCATTTGTCTGAAGAAAGACAGAGGTATTTCTATTGGTAATGTTTGGGATAAATATAACATTTTTGGAAGGATAATCATTTTGATTAGATTTATCCTGCCAAAAATTAAAAGCTAGAGGGAATTCCAGTCCTTCAGCAATTTATTAATCTCCTTTAACAATGGCATAAAATTGATATTGTATAAGTCTGTCGACTCTTTACTACAGTGTTCATTTTAGGACATGGTCAGATATCCCCCCCCCCTTCCCCCATATGTGCCAGTTTCAAGTGCCTCTTCCCGGCCTGTGTACCGTGCTGTACGGCACAGGCGGCGTGATGGCGTCATTGCGCCGCCTGCACCGGCCTCTGATAGGCTGCGGGCACAAGGCCCGCAGCCTATCCGAGGAACAGGGGAGGGAGACGCCTCTCCCTCCCCTGCCGCAGCACAGCCGTCTGTATCGATGTCCTGAGGACGGCGATACAGATGACTATGGAGATGAGCGCTTCCACAATGGAAGCGCTCATCTTCCTGTGCCCAGCCACTCGCAGCCACTCACATCATTCACAGCTGATCCTGTGCCCGGGTCTGAGAAAGGCTTGTACCCGGGCACAGGATTGCAAACCCGGACTGTTCGGGTAATTCCCGTACAGGTGGCAACCCTATTCTGAGCAATGCTCTAGAACACCCCCTGTGCTCTGCACCCACACCCCTCCCCCCATTGACTGACAGGGCTAGACAGCAGGCTGACATCACAGCACCACGGGGATACCGCACATGCAGCCGTCAGCGCTAACCGCGGCAGTGCAAGGGTTAATGAGCCGGCATCAGTGTTTTCACCGATGCCGATGCATACAGCAGGGCTCCAACTATTAGTGCCTGCCGGACCCCTGCAGCTGATCGGGCGGGAGTAGCTCCTGTTGGCGCCCGATCAGAGCGCTGTACCTGTATGGCGCTGGGATTTGTGACCGTGCTTCCAGCGACATACATGTACAGCCCTGGTATCCTATGGGTTAATTACATATTATTTATTATAGTATATGCTATTAAAGAAAAAAACATATGTCTTTCTGGAGACTTCAACATACAAAGCCATTAATGTAACCTCCAAACTATAACATTACTATACTTAGAAGCTAGACAATTCAATTATCTTATCTGGAAGAAAGGTCAACACAGGACTGCTTATAACTAGGGATGAGCGAACCCGAACTGTATAGTTCGGGTTCGTACCGAATTTTGGGGTGTCCGTGACACGGACCCGAACATTTTCGTAAAAGTCCGGGTTCGGTGTTCAGCGCTTTCTTGGCGCTTTTTGAAAGGATGCAAAGCAGCCAATCAACAAGCGTCATACTACTTGCCCCAAGAGGCCATCACAGCCTTGCCTACTATTGGCATGGCTGTGATTGGCCAGTGCAGCATGTGACCCAGCCTCTATATAAGCTTGGGTCACGTAGCGCTGCATGTCACTCTGCTGATTCAAGCATAGGGAGAGGTTGGTGCTGCGACGTTAGGGCGAGATTAGGCAGATTAACTCCTCCAAAAGACTTCATTCTGTGATCGATCTGCAGCTGTGGATCATTGAAATGCTAATATCGACTTGCTCACTTTTTTGAGGCTGCCCAGAGCGTTTTTAGATCATTTTTTTTCTGGGGTGATCGGCGGCCATTTTGTGGCTTGTGGTGCGCCAGCACAAGCTATCACCAAGTGTATTTAACCATCAATAGTGTGGTTATTTTGTGCTATATCCTACATCAGCTGCAGGCTGAGCCTGTGTCACCGAAGTGCATTTAACCATCAACAGTCTGATTATTTTTTGGCCATATACTACATCAGCTGCAGACTGAGCCTGTGTCACCGAAGTGCATTTAACCATCAACAGTCTGGTTATTTTTTGGCCATATACTACATCTGGTGCAGGCTGAGCCTGTGTCACCCAAGTGCATTTAACCATCAATAGTGTGGTTATTTTTTGGCCATATACTACATCAGGGGCAAGTTGAGCCTGTCACCCAGCGCCTAAAAAATAGACCTGACATTTCTATTCAACCAAATTTGTACTGTTTTAGCTGGTCAAGTTATTTGTAGTGACCGTAAAAGCACAGTTTTTGTTCTGGGTTGAAAAACTATTCCCAAATTTGCCATTCTCAAAATAACTAGTTTCTGCTATATGAGGCCTACTTGAAATCTATCCCATTGAAGGTGCTGATAGTGTCATTCAGAAAAACCTAAGACCTCTCTCCTCTGCCTGGGTGCCGGGGCCTAAATGTGTGACAGTGGCCTGTTCCAGTGGTGGGTGACGTGAAGCCTGATTCTCTGCTATGACATGAAGACAGATTCTGTGCTGACATAAGGCCAAAAAATCTGTTACGGGACCTCTCTCCTCTGCCTGGGTGCCGGGGCCTAAATGTGTGACAGTGGCCTGTTCCAGTGGTGGGTGAGGTGAAGCCTGATTCTCTGCTATGACATGAAGACAGATTCTGTGCTGACATAAGGCCAGATTCTCTGTTACGGGACCTCTCTCCTCTGCCTGGGTGCCTGGGCCTAAATGTGTGACAGTGGCCTGTTCCAGTGGTGGGTGACGTGAAGCCTGATTCTCTGCTATGACATGAAGACTGATTCTGCGCTGACATGAAGCTAGATTCTCTGCTATGGCATGAAGAGACTGATTCTCTGCTGACGTGAAGCCAGATTCTCTGCTATGGGACCTCTGTCCAATTGATATTGGTTCATTTTTATTTTTTTTATTTTTATTTTAATTCATTTCCCTATCCACATTTGTTTGCAGGGGATTTACCTACATGTTGCTGCCTTTTGCAGCCCTCTAGCTCTTTCCTGGGCTGTTTTACAGCCTTTTTAGTGCCCAAAAGTTCGGGTCCCCATTGACTTCAATGGGGTTCGGGACGAAGTTCGGGTCGGGTTCGGATCCCGAACCAGAACATTTCCGGGAAGTTCAGCCGAACTTCTCGAACCCGAACATCCAGGTGTTCGCTCAACTCTACTTATAACATCTTAACGAAACCTAAAAAAGCAGGAGGTCTTGGCCTGCCAGACTTTGAGAAGTATCGAGATGCGGCGACCATATCCAGAATCTTGGAATCTAACATCAGACCAATAAGGAAGCCCTGGGTGGACCTGGAGGAGAGTTGTGCGTGTTGCCCGCTCAACCAGGTCACATGGAAGACTGTCTATAATTGTGGTAGGGGCTGAGGTGTACGTCAGCTTGGAGTTGGGTGGGGGGGCCTACCACCCTCCAAGATCTATTATGGCTGAACTGTGCCCGGAGCCAGAGCGGGGTAGGCCTGTATATGTGGGCCACCCAAGAGAGTGGGATGAAGAAAGAAGGGTCGGGAGGGTGGGGCCTGAAGCGACCGTCCTGGAGGTGCGCCCACCCGGGCAGTAAGAGCCGTGCCCCCCGGCTTATATATCCCCCCGCCGCTTATCCCCACTGAATGCTGCCCCTGCACCCGGTCTACTAAAGGGTGTGAAGATACGAGCCCGAGGACCGGAGGATTGCTGGTGCTGCGCTCTGTCTGCCGTCCCAGCCAAGTCAGGCGAAAGTAGATCCGGCCGCGGCGGATCTAGAAGATCCAAGTCTTTAAATTGCCCCTGCTGACGCCTGCTAAAGTCATTGAGGGAGCGGTAAGTGCCCCGGACCACTTACATCTAAATCGCAGGCAAATTCAGGACTATACTAGCGTCCCTGTGCCGGCCCTCTGCCATATAGTCCCAGCTGCCGCCCTTGCTAGAAGATCAATCCGCCGCCTGTGAATAGGCAGCAAATTTAAATTGCATTAAAGACATAGCAGCTATATAACGTCCCACAGTGACTGAATTAAGTACAGCTGCTCTGTTTAAATATTCAGGAAGCCTGCACTTTAATAAATTGGATTACAACAATAGTTTAAAAACACACCAGAAAGTCAGTGAGAGTTCTCATTAAAATCCCTACTTGTCAATAGGAAATAGTGCGGAGAAGCAATATTTTAAAGGGAACAACTGATCTGTGAAGCGATCACCTTGCCAAGCACCCTGACTGTTGTCCAGTAATAAAATAGATATCACCTCTATGCCGTACTGCACTAGGCATTTTTGTGTAATTTAAATGGAAAGTAGCCCTCTTTCCGAAACAAAGCCTGCAAGTCAATACACCACTATACTTTCAAGTGCCATAAATATTAGCCCTGTGAAACGCGGCTGGGTGCAGAGGCCTTGCCCGGTACCCTGCCAGTGAAACAGAGGCACTTTATTTGGCAAAAAAAATATAAAAAATTTGCAGAACACGTAGCTACTACCTAGTCGGTGTAATTTAAAGGGGCCACTCCCAGATATATAAATTCAGTGCATTAGCTTCTTATTCTCTTATACGGCTCAAGAAGCTATCCGTGAATTCTTTAGTTCTTCCTTTCAGAATATGTGCTGAAGATATTGATTAGGGGGGACCTGCCCGAAGAAGACTACACGCAAGTGACCTTCATGTGAGCTCTAGCACAACGTAAAACCAACTTGATTCAATATGCCAAGCTATCAAATAAGTACCTACATATTGTGGGAGACTACAGCACGAGCAATGAGTAAGCCCAGAAATTTAACAGAGGGCGGAAAACCCTCTGGGACCCCCAAAAGGACCCAGAGTATATCTAGATCACATAAGCTCAGCCCAGACGCCTCTGAATTTGTACAAGGGAGGTCGGCTAAGACTACTGATAAATACCAAAACGAGGCGAGATATGCGTCCGATTCGGAAGATGAAGTCGTACAGGAGCAAGACGACCTCAGGCAACACATCAAAAATTTACCAACTATAGAAAACATACAAGGCCTGTTTAAAGACTGGCTCACACCAGTTAAAAGCGACCTTTCGGAAATAAAAACTGATTTCAAACGCCTAAACGAAAGAATGGACTCTATTAAAGAGGACAATGCACAGATTATTTCGCATGCTGCCTTCCTTGAAGAAAAAGTTGCCTCGCAGCAAATAGAAATACATAATCTGCAAATGCATATGGATGATCTAGAGAACCGCTCTAGACGTAATAATTTACGTATAAAGGGTCTACCGGAATCAGTGGAGGACAAAGATGTATCAAAAGCCCTTATTTCTATTTTCCTGGAACTTTTAGGCAAAGAGGAGGACTTTGACATTGGTCTGGAGAGGGCACATAGAGTTTATCGACCGAGATCAGTTTCTGCAGATGTCCCAAGAGACGTGCTACATCTTAAGCTTCTCCATAAAAGAAGAGGTCTTAAAAAAAGCACGGTTCGCCAAAAAAATTGAATTTGAAGGGAGTACAATCACGATTTTTCAGGATCTATCAAGACTGACCCTGGAGAAGCGAAGACAACTTATTCCTTTGACAAGGACACTGAGGGAGAAAAACATCAAATACAGGTGGTTGTACCCGTTCGGCCTTTCTATTAACCACGCTGGGAAACAGTTGACGGTGCGCTCATCAGAGGATCTTGCCTTCGCTTTAAATAAACTGGACTTAAACCACATATCCGTCCCGGAATGGTTGCCAGAGGAACCGACTCCCCCATCACCAGGTCTCCCGTCTAAGGCCAATTGTGATCAGTATTCAACTCCACAGACGAGAAGAAGAGATGAAGAAGGCTTTCACCGACCCAGAGCTCCAAGGAAGCTGACGAGAGATGCCACTCCATCTTCCAGGCAGCACACACCCGCTTGACATGATGGGTGACATATCCTTGTTTCTAATTTTATACTCAGTTATGTGATGTGTATAACTAATTCTGTTGTTATTCGTTTATATCTCTAGCTATACTCAGACTATCACAAAAAAAAAAAAAAAAAAAATGATGGTTATACACTATTATTAACACAAGCTTTACTTTTCAGGATACAGACAATAGAAATGTAGGTTGTTGTTTGATATAATATGTTGGAAGATTTTACTTGTAAAAGTTTATCAATATTGCGGGTCTTGTCACTTGCCTTAAACTGGTAGTGAGAATGCGTGCAATTGCACTACTTAGATGTTACTTGTTTAAACTGAAGCATCATAGGTTTACGGGCGTTTTCACCCCCCTTAAGATTTGAGTTTTGTATTTTCTATTTCTGCATCTACCTCATGAAAGTAATGTGGTAGAACTCACGGTGTTTACTTAAGATAGTAGATTGTTCTCCCTCTCCCCCCCCACCCTTGACGGTACCACACCCCCAGTGTGGTTGGAACTCAGTCTCTCTAGTTCTAAGAGGACTGACGCTGTCAATACTTTCCGGGTACTATTCCTCTACTGGTTGGAGGAGTACCTTTCTATATTTACTTGTAATTTAGGTTACATAACCTCCCCAAATTTACACTCCTTTTAATTTACCCCATTATTGCATTACCTGCGAATTTACTTCCACTGACACAGCCTTGGGAATCTTCTTATTTACTTTTTTCTGTTCCTGTTTTGCCCTCTCATAAACCTTCCTTACCCCTCCGTCCTTGGTAGTTTAACGCTCCTTTATAACAAGCTAATTTGTACTACTAACATGCCTGAACTATACTGTGTCTCTTTCAATGCCAATGGGCTGAATATCCCATCTAAGAGAGGGCAAGTTTTGCAGTCTTTCAAGAAGAAACATGTTGATGTATTGTTTCTTCAGGAAACTCACTTCCGCAAACCTTCCACCCCGATAATGAAAAATAGCTACTATAAGATTTGGTTTAATGCGTGCACACCACTGAAGAAGCAAAAAGGTGTATCGATCGTCTTTGGCAAAAACATAGATTTCAAAAAAACAGATATGGTGGTAGATCCAGATTTGTAAAGGGTTATGTTGGCGAAACACTCTATACTTTTGCAAATGTATACGCTCCAAACCAAAAGCAGGTGATCTTTTTGAGGTCGGTTTTCAAGATTCTTGTCACTTTTAGTGAGGGCCACATACTGATTGGTGGAGATTTTAATATCGCACCTGACCCAAGCATGGACTCTTCATCAGGCAAATCCAATTATACAAAACAAAAATTAAAAAGGTTTGGAGACATACTGGAGGAGCACCTGCTAGTGGATATATGGAGAGTTATGCATCCTAACACGAGAGACTATTCTTTTTATTCAAACACATTCCATTCACACTCAAGAATAGATTTTTTTCTCGTAAGCCAGAAAGACATCGGTCTAGTTCATAAGTCAGAATACGACATTAGGTTGCTATCCGATCATGCACCAATTTTTATGTTATTTAAAACTGAACATCCTAGTTTTAGAGTAAACAATTGGATCCTAAATGAAAGCTTGTTAAATAGCGATAAAAATAAAAAATACGTTTCCTCAGAGCTAGAACACTTCTTCAAAGAAAATAAGACGGAAGATGTAAATAATTCTGTAGTATGGGAAACACATAAGGCGGTAGTGAGAGGCCTTTTGATGAAACTGGGCGCTAAAGAAAAGAGAGAAAGGGAAAAACAATTGGCTACACTACTTGAACAGATTAGGTCCCTTGAGAAAGTCCATAAAACCTCTCCAGACAAAAGAACTGAAGCTAAACTAGCAGAACTTAGAACAAATGTGAAGAATATTCTGGATCACTCTTTTCAGAGATACGTACATATGGCTAAATACAGACATTACCTGTACGCTAACAAGTGTGGTAAAGAGCTTGCTAGGCTGATTAAAAAAGAGAGAGCTAGGAATAATATCAACAAAATCAAAAATAGCCTTAACCAAACTCTACAAGACTCCAACGAGATAGCCTCGACCTTTAGAGAGTACTACGAGAAGCTGTACAACTTAAATGCCACAGAAACAAAAAAAGACATAGATAACAGACATTGTAAGATTAAAGATTACTTCGAAAATATTACAACCTTCACGCTAACCCTGGAACAAAAAGACTCCTTAAATGATCCATTCACCCTAGCCGAGGTCCTTAAGGCAATAAAAAACCTAAAATTGGGAAAAAGTCCAGGCCCAGACGGTCTCACGGCCTGTTACTATAAAAAGTTCAAAGACATATTGGCTCCCCGTCTAGTGGAATACTTCAATTTAATAGGAAAGGAAGAGTCATGGAGGGAGGAATCCCTTATCGCCCATATTACACTAATCCATAAAGAAGGGAAAGACCCGACTGAATGTTCTCATTACCGTCCGATCTCGCTACTAAATGTCGATCTAAAGCTATATGCTACATTACTGGCGGGTAGGATTAGTACTTTAGTTGGAGCACTTGTCGGTGATGATTAGGTGGGATTTGTACCTGGCCGTGAGGCCAAAGACAACACAACGAAAGTGGTCCATTTAATGCAATTCGCCAAAGTCAGACGCATCCCAACAATCCTGATCGCCTCTGACGGCGAGAAGGCGTTTGACAGGCTGAATTGGAATTACCTTCGCAATACTCTTATAAAATTTGGATTCCCAGAAATTTTCATAAATAAAGTTATGGCCCTCTATACAATTCCCAAAGCAAAAATTAAGGTAAACTGAGTTTTGTCAAACCCTTTTCCTATCAGTAATGGAACAAGGCAGGGATGCCCTTTATCTCCACTTTTATTCATACTCTCCCTAGAACCGTTCTTGACCAAAATCAGGTCAAATAATTCCATAAATGGCCTAAACACAGGATCCGGAGAACATAAAATAGCGGCATTTGCCGACGATACTCTATTTGTAATAACCAATCCGGAATCCTCTTTACCGAACTTGTTAGAAGAGTTTTCACTTTTTCATGAAGTATCAGACTTCAAAATCAACTTAACTAAATCAGAAATCTATAATATCAACGTCAGACCCCGTGACTGGGAGAAAATTGTCTCTGAGTGCCTTGAAACCAGCGATTGGTGCTTTCAAGTACCTGGGAACTAATCTTTGCCATAATATAAAAGAACTCTACAAATTGAATTTCCCCAAAATACTAAAACAGACGGAAATACAACTTAAGGAATGGGAGGATCTTTGGTTATCTTGGTTTGGTAGAATAAATGTGATAAAAATGTCTATAGTCCCCAAGATTCTATACCTATTACAAACGCTGCCCATCAATATACCCAAAGATTTCTTTAAGAAACTCAGGAGATTGATTGCTAAGTTCATTTGGAAGGGCAAAGCTTCTAGGCTATCCTATGAGCTTCTATCTAGAGCCAGGAAAGACGGAGGGGTTAATCTCCCAGATTTAGAGAAATTCTATAAAGCTGCGTGGCTTTCCAGGTCACTCGAATGGTTCACACATCCGGTAAGAAAGAAATGGGTCTCGATAGAACGTGATTTCGCAGGAATAGACTTAACGTCTCTGCTATGGAAGACCTCTACCTTCCCAAAAAGACGAAAAGGAATTAAAAATGTAATAACTAGGGAAACAGTCAGGAAGTGGCACTCCTTGAACGCTACCTTACTGGGACTCATGTAGGAACTCCACTTTAATTCCTAAATTAACGGAAAAGGAATACTCAAAACTATACAAACACGTCTCAATATTAAACACTAAAGTTAATCAGCTTTCACATTTCAAAGGTATTACCAAACTGATCTTGGGGAGGTAGTTAATATCTAATCTGCACAAGGGATGGACAGGTCCTGTGGGATCCATGCCTGGTTCATTTTTATGAACGTCAGCTTGTCCACATTGGCTGTAGACAGGCGGCTGCGTTTGTCTGTAATGACGCCCCCTGCCGTGCTGAATACACGTTCCTCCAAGGCATAAAAGGCTAGCTCTGGCCACGTGGACAATTTGGAGACCCAGAAGTTGAATGGGGCCGAACCATCAGTCAGTACGTGGAGGGGTGTGCACAGGTACTGTTCCACCATGTTAGTGAAATGTTGCCTCCTGCTAACACGTTCCGTATCAGGTGGTGGTGCAGTTAGCTGTGGCGTGTTGACAAAACTTTTCCACATCTCTGCCATGCTAACCCTGCCCTCAGAGGAGCTGGCCGTGACACAGCTGCGTTGGCGACCTCTTGCTCCTCCTCTGCCTTCGCCTTGGGCTTCCACTGGTTCCCCTGTGACATTTGGGAATGCTCTCAGTAGCGCGTCTACCAACGTGCGCTTGTACTCGCGCATCTTCCTATCACGCTCCAGTGTAGGGAGTCAGGTGGGCACATTGTCTTTGTACCGGGGATCCAGCAGGGTGGCAACCCAGTAGTCCGCACACGTTAAAATGTGGGCAACTCTGCTGTCGTTGCGCAGGCACTGCAGCATGTAGTCGCTCATGTGTGCCAGGCTGCCCAGAGGTAAGGACAAGCTGTCCTCTGTGGGAGGCGTATCGTCATCGTCCTGTGTTTCCCCCCAGCCACGCACCAGTGATGGGTCCGAGTTGCTTTGGGTGCCACCCCGCTGTGAAAATGCTTCATCCTCATCCTCCTCGTCCTCCAGTAGTGGGCCCTGTCTGGCCACATTTGTACCTGGCCTCTGGTGTTGCAAAAAACCTCCCTCTGAGTCACTTCGAAGAGACTGGCCTGAAAGTGCTAAAAATGACCCCTCTTCCTCCTGGGCCACCTCCTCTTCCATCATCGCCCTAAGTGTTTTCTCAAGGAGACATAGAAGTGGTATTGTAACGCTGATAACGGTGTCATCGCCACTGGCCATGTTGGTGGAGTACTCGAAACAGCGCAACAGGGCACACAGGTCTCGCATGGAGGCCCAGTCATTGGTGGTGAAGTGGGGCATGCTCGCCTGTCTGCGCTACAGCGTAACTTCGGCCTTCCCGCTCACCGCCTCATATGCGACGTACCCACCAGGTGGAACTCCACCTTGCATATGCTGGACAGACTGTGCGAGCAGCAGCAGGCCATAGTGGAGTTTCAGCTGCAGCACGCACGGGTCTGATCCGCAGTGCGACTGACCCGTGCGTGCTGCAGCTGAAACTCCACTATGGCCTGCTGCTGCTCGCACAGTCTGTCCAGCATATGCAAGGTGGAGTTCCACCTGGTGGGTACGTCGCATATGAGGCGGTGAGCGGGAAGGCCGAAGTTACGCTGTAGCGCAGACAGGCGAGCAGCGGCAGGGTGTGAACGCTGGAAGCGCGAACAGACGGCCCGCACTTTATGCAGCAGCTCTGACATGTCGGGGTAGTTGCGAATGAACTTCTGCACCACCAAATTCAGCACATGCGCCAGGCAAGGGATGTGCGTCAAACCGGCTAGTCCCAGAGCTGCAACGAGATTTCGCCCATTATCGCACACCACCATGCCGGGCTTGAGGCTCACCGGCAGCAACCACTCGTCGGTCTGTTGTTCTATACCCCCCCACAACTCCTGTGTGGTGTGGGGCCTGTCCCCCAAACATATGAGTTTCAGAACGGCCTGATGACGTTTACCCCGGGCTGTGCTGAAGTTGGTGGTGAAGGTGTGTGGCTGACTGGATAAGCAGGTGGAAGAAGAGGAGGAGGAAGCTGAGTAGGAGGAGGAGGAGACAGGAGGCAAAGAATGTTGCCCTGCGATCCTTGGCGGCGGAAGGACGTGCGCCAAACAGCTCTCCGCCTGGGGCCCAGCCGCCACTACATTTACCCAGTGTGCAGTTAGGGAGATATAGCGTCCCTGGCCGTGCTTACTGGTCCACGTATCTGTGGTTATGTGGACCTTGCCACAGATGGCGTTGCGCAGTGCACACTTGATTTTATCGGACACTTGTTTGTGCAGGGAAGGCACGGCTCTCTTGGAGAAGTAGTGGCGGCTGGGAACAACATACTGTGGGACAGCAAGCGACATGAGCTGTTTGAAGCTGTGTGTGTCCACCAGCCTAAATGACAGCATTTCATAGGTCAGTAGTTTAGAAATGCTGGCATTCAGGGCCAGGGATCGAGGGTGGCCAGGTGGGAATTTACGCTTTCTCTCAAATGTTTGTGAGATGGAGAGCTGAACGCTGCCGTGTGACATGGTTGAGATGCTTGGTGACGCAGGTGGTGGTGTTGGTGGTACATCCCATGTTTGCTGGGCGGCAGGTGCCAACGTTCCTCCAGAGGCGGAGGAAGAGGCCGAGGCGGCGGCAGCAGCAGCAGAAGAGGCCGAGGCGGCAGCAGCAGAAGAGGTAGCAGGGGGAGCCCGAGTGACTTCCTTGTTTTTAAGGTGTTTGCTCCACTGCAGTTCATGCTTTGCATGCAGGTGCCTGGTCATGCTAAGGTTCAGAACGTTAATGCCTCGCTTCAGGCTCTGATGGCACAGCGTGCAAACCACTCGGGTCTTGTCGTCAGCACATTGTTTGAAGAAGTGCCATGCCAGGGAACTCCTTGAAGCTGCCTTTGGGGTGCTCGGTCCCAGATGGCGGTGGTCAGTAGCAGGCGGAGTCTCTTGGCGGCGGGTGTTCTGATTTTGCCCACTGCTCCCTCTTTTGCTACGCTGTTGGCTCGGTCTCACCACTGCCTCTTCCTCCGAACTGTGAAAGTCAGTGGCACGACCTTCATTCCATGTGGGGTCTAGGACCTCATCGTCCCCTGCATCGTCTTCCACCCAGTCTTGATCCCTGACCTCCTGTTCAGTCTGCACACTGCAGAAAGACGCAGCAGTTGGCACCTGTGTTTCGTCATCATCAGAGACGTGCTGAGGTGGTATTCCCATGTCCTCATCATCAGGAAAAATAAGTGGTTGTGCGTTAGTCTGCGCTACAGCGTAACTTCGGCCTTCCCGCTCACCGCCTCATATGCGACGTACCCACCAGGTGGAACTCCACCTTGCATATGCTGGACAGACTGTGCGAGCAGCAGCAGGCCATAGTGGAGTTTCAGCTGCAGCACGCACGGGTCAGTCGCACTGCGGATCAGCCCCACTTCACCACCAATGACTGGGCCTCCATGCGAGACCTGTGTGCCCTGTTGCGCTGTTTCGAGTACTCCACCAACATGGCCAGTGGCGATGACGCCGTTATCAGCGTTACAATACCACTTCTATGTCTCCTTGAGAAAACACTTAGGGCGATGATGGAAGAGGAGGTGGCCCAGGAGGAAGAGGGGTCATTTTTAGCACTTTCAGGCCAGTCTCTTCGAAGTGACTCAGAGGGAGGTTTTTTGCAACACCAGAGGCCAGGTACAAATGTGGCCAGACAGGGCCCACTACTGGAGGACGAGGAGGATGAGGATGAAGCATTTTCACAGCGGGGTGGCACCCAAAGCAACTCGGGCCCATCACTGGTGCGTGGCTGGGGGGAAACACAGGACGATGACGATACGCCTCCCACAGAGGACAGCTTGTCCTTACCTCTGGGCAGCCTGGCACACATGAGCGACTACATGCTGCAGTGCCTGCGCAACGACAGCAGAGTTGCCCACATTTTAACGTGTGCGGACTACTGGGTTGCCACCCTGCTGGATCCCCGGTACAAAGACAATGTGCCCACCTTACTCCCTACACTGGAGCGTGATAGGAAGATGCGCGAGTACAAGCGCACGTTGGTAGACGCGCTACTGAGAGCATTCCCAAATGTCACAGGGGAACCAGTGGAAGCCCAAGGCGAAGGCAGAGGAGGAGCAAGAGGTCGCCAACGCAGCTGTGTCACGGCCAGCTCCTCTGAGGGCAGGGTTAGCATGGCAGAGATGTGGAAAAGTTTTGTCAACACGCCACAGCTAACTGCACCACCACCTGATACGGAACGTGTTAGCAGGAGGCAACATTTCACTAACATGGTGGAACAGTACCTGTGCACACCCCTCCACGTACTGACTGATGGTTCGGCCCCATTCAACTTCTGGGTCTCCAAATTGTCCACGTGGCCAGAGCTAGCCTTTTATGCCTTGGAGGTGCTGGCCTGCCCGGCGGCCAGCGTTTTGTCTGAACGTGTATTCAGCACGGCAGGGGGCGTTATTACAGACAAACGCAGCCGCCTGTCTACAGCCAATGTGGACAAGCTGACGTTCATAAAAATGAACCAGGCATGGATCCCACAGGACCTGTCCATCCCTTGTGCAGATTAGATATTAACTACCTCCCCTTAACAATATATTATTCTACTCCAGGGCACTTCCTCATTCAATACTATTTTTATTTTCATTTTACTTTTTATTTTCATTTTCATTATATTGCGGGGCAACCCAAAGTTGAATGAACCTCTCCTCTGTCTGGGTGCCGGGGCCTAAATGTGTGACAGTGGCCTGTTCCAGTGGTGGGTGACGTGAAGCCTGATTGTCTGCTATGACATGAAGACTGATTCTGCGCTGACATAAGGCCAGATTCTCTGTTACGGGACCTCTCTCCTCTGCCTGGGCTTAAATATGTGACAGTGGCCTGTTCCAGTGGTGGGTGACGTGAAGCCTGATTCTCTGCTATGACATGAAGACTGATTCTGCGCTGACATGAAGCCAGATTCTCTGCTATGGCATGAAGAGACTGATTCTCTGCTGACGTGAAGCCAGATTCTCTGCTATGGGACCTCTGTCCAATTGATATTGGTTCATTTTTATTTTTTTTATTTTTATTTTAATTCATTTCCCTATCCACATTTGTTTGCAGGGGATTTACCTACATGTTGCTGCCTTTTGCAGACCTCTAGCTCTTTCCTGGGCTGTTTTACAGCCTTTTTAGTGCCCAAAAGTTCGGGTCCCCATTGACTTCAATGGGGTTCGGGTTTGGGACGAAGTTCGGGTCGGGTTCGGATCCCGAACATTTCCGGGAAGTTCAGCCGAACTTCTCGAACCCGAACATCCAGGTGTTCGCTCAACTCTACTTATAACATCTTAACGAAACCTAAAAAAGCAGGAGGTCTTGGCCTGCCAGACTTTGAGAAGTATCGAGATGCGGCGACCATATCCAGAATCTTGGAATCTAACATCAGACCAATAAGGAAGCCCTGGGTGGACCTGGAGGAGAGTTGTGCGTGTTGCCCGCTCAACCAGGTCACATGGAAGACTGTCTATAATTGTGGTAGGGGCTGAGGTGTACGTCAGCTTGGAGTTGGGTGGGGGGGCCTACCACCCTCCAAGATCTATTATGGCTGAACTGTGCCCGGAGCCAGAGCGGGGTAGGCCTGTATATGTGGGCCACCCAAGAGAGTGGAATGAAGAAAGAAGGGTCGGGAGGGTGGGGCCTGAAGCGACCGTCCTGGAGGTGAGGTCGCGAGGGAATAAGTAGGCCGGCAGCCCCGCCCACAAATGCAGGCTGTAACCAGCCTTAATACTTGTGGTAGGGGCTGAGGTGTACGTCAGCTTGGAGTTGGGGGGGGGGGGGGCCTACCTCCCTCCAAGATCTATTATGGCTGAACTGTGCCCGGAGCCAGAGCGGGGTAGGCCTGTATATGTGGGCAAGAAGATTACCAACGCGTTAGGAGTGAAAAATGTTTATTGAGTAAATGAGACATTTTACAAGGCCAATGAACCAAAAGCCCTGGCAATCTCGACCTGCGGGTTAGGTATGTACCTGGCAAAGCATGAAGAACGCCAGCGCCCCATTCTGCGGATAATATGCGCGGTAACCCGGTGTTTAGAGGCCGCAGAGGCGGCTCCTATACGGAAAGAATGCCCTGAAATCGTGTCTGGGTTATGCCCTAGCCCTGCTGCTAATGCGCGAACGTGGGACATGAACTGGGATGCGGAGAGAGGTCTGCCCTGGAGGGGAAGTAGCGGATCCTCTGGTGCTAGAGGAAGGAGAAACTCGGTCAGGGCCTCCAGTACCTTGACGGGGCACCAGGAGTTTGATGTGGGAAAGAACCTAATCTCGACGGGAGGACCTGATTGGCTAGTCTTGGATGAAGGGAGAAAAAGGGAAAATTGGTCCGTCAAGGACGAGATGGCGTTTAAGGAGGGTGGAGCGCGTCAAGGCACTGGAAGTAAATTCCCCTGGTCTTAGGAAGCCATAAAACCCGAGATATATTGCAGCCTTGATGACGAGGCTTGCTGGGTGCCCAAAGGGGAACCGTCTAGGGCTAGTGACAGACTTTGAAATAACTCCCCAGAAATCGGCTGTCTCCGCGCTACTGGGCATGGGCTGGTTTTTTGTATGCCCCTAAGGGTTGCCTTTACCGCCTGGTTGGCCAAGATTGATTGGCAGGTGGGATCGGCAAGCAGTCTGTAGTGCTGGACACCTGCTAGGTACCCCTTGATGGAATTGGAAGTGAGGTGTAGGTGGAGATGGCAGTGGGCGATGAATGCCATGACAAAGGTCACATAGTCATGGCCGTTCTGCCGGTGGCTGAGCAAGATGCGCCGGAACGCCCTGTAGCCCGTGAGATAGTTCCTGGCGGTGTTCTTAGCCAAGGATCCCTGGACCAACTTCTTTGCGGATGCCACCAGCTGTCCTAGTCCATGGTCAGGAGGCTCAGGGGGGGAACGGGCGTGCCCACCGGATCTGCGTCTGGCATTGTCTGGAAGAAGACAGTGTAGTTAAAACGGGACAAGGCGTCCGCTGCCACATTCTCAGCCCCCGCGATGTGGGAAGGGAATATATGAAAGTTGTGCCGGAGGGAAAGCCAAACCAACCTGCGGAGGAGGGACATGATCCTAGGAGATTTGGCCCTGCCTTTGGAGAGAACCTCTACCAGGATTAGGCTATCCGTGATGAAAGCTACGGGTTTGTTGGCCCAGAGGGGGCCCCAGACCTGGGCGGCCGCCACCAGCGGGTACAGCTCCAGAAGAGGGGAAGATTTAAGGGACTCGCCATCGAGGGAGAATTCCACCGGCCACTTGCCAACCAGCCAGTGTGGGTGAAAAATGGCCGCAAGCCGGCGGCGGCGTCGGACTGAATCCTTGGGGAAAAGGCATACAAGGAGGGCACGAAAAGGGAAATGCCATTCCAGGAAGTCAGAAAGGAGTGCCACATGAGGAGATCCGCGACCGCTTGGTTGTCAAGATGGACGACGGAATCCTGGTCCTGTGCCGAGGGGAGAAGAGAGAGGAGCCTAGACACGAAGGATCTCCCCTGGGGCATGATCCGGGAGGCGAAATTGAGGGAACCCAGGAGAGACTGCAACTCCAGCTTGGTAAGAACCCGGGAGGAAGCCGCGGAGGAGACTGCAGCCCTGATCCTAGACAATTTCGCCTCCGGTAGACTAGCTTCCATGGCGACGGAATCTAACACGATGCCCAGGAAGGTGACCCTCGTGCTAAGGCCCTCGGTCTTGGAAGAAGCGACTGGAACCTGGAGACGGGAAAACAGCTGGAGGAGGACGTCCAGCCCGGAGGCTTCACCCCGGGGGTCTTGGACAATTAAGTAGTCGTCGAGATAGTGGATGACCATATCCAAACCCCCGTGGTGACCCAAGATCCAGTGCAGGGCGCCCGCGAACTGGTCAAATAACCAAGGGCTGCTCTTGGAGCCAAAGGTAAGTCTATTGGCAAAATAATACTGATGACCCCACTTAATGCCGTAAAATCCCCAGAGATGAGGTGCGATAGGAAGCAACTTGAAGGCATCCGCTATATCTGCCTTAGCGAGAAGGGCCCCTCTTCCTGACTGCAAAATGAAGTTGATTGCTTCCCCTATGGTGGAATAGGACATTGTGAACTCTTCCGATTGAATCAGGGAATTCAAGCTGGGTGTGGAGGACATATGGGGCGCAGACAGGTCGTAAATTAACCTTTTTTTATTTGAGGATTGCTTGGAGACTAACCCGATCGGGCTAATCCTCCAGACATCAAAAGGGATGGAGTCGAATGGGCCCAGCAGGAACCCTTTCTGGACTTCTGTCAACAACAAGCTGTCGACTGCGCCCGGATCGTGCATGGCTGACTGCAGGTTTTTCCCCTCCCAGGACTCAAGAGGGAGGGCAATCAACCCAGTGTGGAAACCCCTCCTGAATCCTGAAAGGAGGAACTGGACCAGATGCTGATTGGGGTGCTCCTGTAAGAGGACAGCCAGCAAGTCGACGTTGATGTCGGCTAGTCACGACTTAGAGGGTTTCTTCGGACAGGAAGAACGGGGGTGAGCCCTAAAGCACAGGGAGCAGACGTGTAAGGCTCTGCAGCTGCTGAAACCGCACCCGCCTGCATTAAAATTGTTGCACACCTGGCTCTGTCCTAGGAACACGATGGGCCTGCCCAACTTGTCCACGGACGGCTGGCTTCTTTGGCCGGAAGGACCCGGTCAAGGCCCGGAGTGGCCAGCAAGGGGCACCAGTCGGCCGTGTGCAAGATGGACTGGCATGTCGTGCAGGTGGGAGCTCTCAGCCCGGCGAAGTGCCGGAAAAAGAGCTCCATGTCCAATATGGCCCAGTTGGTGACAAACTGAAACTGGACCAAGGCTGCCGCAGCCTTGGCGGAAAATGAACGATGATAATCGTAAAAATTAAAGCCGCCATATTTGTATCCCAGATCCGTCAGGCGGTAAAGATATGTATCCAGTTCCTCCCGCCTGAGCGGATGGGCTGAGCAGATCACATCGCGATAAAGGCTAAATGCCAGCACGAACTCTGGAATAGAAAGCTTTCTATTCAGGCGGGCATCTTTGGCCCTGAGCAGCACTGCAACCTCCCCGCAGTTAATAACTATTTTCGGCCACATCCTGGGAAGCTATCAGGATGGACGCCAAGTTAATGTCCTTCCCAGTTAAAATGTCCTTCTTGATACCCTCAGGGACAAAGTAGGCTGGGGCAACAACAGGACCAGCGCTGAGCGTACCCAACGCAGGCTCCTGGGAAGACGAGGGAACAATCGCAGTGATTGCGGACGGGGGATCCTCTGAGCCACGAGACTCCAGCTCCGCAACTCTGGACTGGACGTCCGCCAAAGAACCGACGAGGCTGCTGATGGTGGCTTGCAGCTGGTGCAGCGACAGCTGGATGGAAGAGAGGGAGGACTGGGAATTGCTGCTCCCTGGCTCGTTCCTCAGCAGGCGATAGAGTTCCGCCTTTCGGGCCGAAGCTGGATGGGGAATACCCTTCTTATTCAGCTCGGCGATGAGTTTAGGGACAGTCCAACGCCTGAGAGATGGGCTCCCAGCGTGCCCTGAAACTGATGAGCCGGGACCCGAGAAGGAGTCCTCAATATCCGATGGTTGTGACATCTTGAACCTGTTAAAGAAAAGTCAAAACAAACAGAAGACAAAGGGGAGGAGAGACGAGAAGAAAGAGAAGAAAAAAAAAAAAAAATTTTAATAAACAAAGGACCGGCATGAAATGATGAGAGAGGCGTGAAGAAAACGTGATCCTACCCGAATCGCGCAGAACTGGAACTTGCTACAGGAGGGTACTGGAGAGAGTACGGGGAAAAAATTACCTGTGGACGTAAGCAAAGACAGGCACGAATAAACACCGCTTTAGGAGCCGACCAGCGAAAGAAGAAAAGAAAAGAAAAGGAGGACCAAGATGGGGAACAAAGATGGGAGAGGACCGTGGACGAGAGAGGGACCATGGGCGAAATGCAGAGTGCTGGGAAAAGGCCGGAAAGTGCCGAGGGCGGGGGCGGGTGAACAGGCGACGAGAGGAACAGGACAGGGCGAGCCTGGGCGATCCAGGACGACAGGGACAGTGTGAACCTGGGCGAACCAGGAAGACAGGGACAGAGCAAGCCTGGGCGATCCAGGACGACAGGGACAGAGCGAGCCTGGGCGATCCAGGACGACAGAGACAGCGTGAACCTGGGCGAGCCAGGAAGACAGCGATAAGGTGAGCCCGAGCGAACCAAGAAGACTGGAATGATACGAGTCTGGGCGACCCAGGATGACAGAAAAAGAGCCTGGGCGAACCAGGAGATAGCAAAAACGAGCCTGGGCGGTCGCGGTAGACCACCTATGACATGTGAGAGCAAAGCGACACTGTGGAGATAGTACAATAACATATGCAAGATACCTGGAGAACCCAGAAACTTGAAGAGTCGCTACCTGGCTGAACGGGAAGTCTGGAACCCTGAAACCGCAGTCCTGTTCATATGGGAAAAAACTTATCAGCACCCAGACATGACCAGAGAAACAAGAAAACCCTGAGCTTGACATGGTACGAGACAGCCTGAAAACAGCATTCCGAGCACGAAAGGAAGGCCTGATTAAGAGCTATACCGCCCTCCTCCATGCACGCGCCAGTCCGGAAAGCTGGTAGAGCCCCGCCTGAGCACAAAGGGGGGCCCGGCAGCAATGCCAGGAACCCGAGCACGGAGGACAGCCCCATGCCACTAAGCCCTGTAATGTGCCCCGGAGGGTGACACACCAGTGGAGCCGACCACGCGTGCACGGGAGGCGACACCACACCACCGCGCCACAAATGAGCACACAGGAAGGCGGCAAGGGATGCGGAGGTGCACGCGTGCACACGAGGGCGGCACAATAAATGTTATGGACATGGCAATGAGCGTCAGGTGGGGATGGTATTGAGGTATATGTCTATGCATATAGGGAACCACATAACATTGGGGAACCTGCTGGATAAAACAAAGACATGAGCAAATTGAACATAGGCAGCAGAGCAGTGCGTGCATTTTTTTTTTTTTAAAACCATACTCCAGCTCTGCTACACCGCTGAAGACCTGAGGCGCAGGGGGAGCCGAGCGGAACAGTCCGCCCCCACCTGAAGCGCTGCGGGCGCCGGGCCCGCCGAACCCCGCTGTGGATAAAACAGACCTGACAGGAGGAGGCTTCCCCGGAGCTGGAGAGAAGAGAAGGACCGGCCGAGCCCGGCCGGGCGATGCACGAACGCTGCCCCCAGCCGAGGCAGCCCAGGGAGCCGAGACTTACTTGGAAGTGACGCGACCGCGAACCGGAAGTGACGGGGTGGAACGGAGAAGCCAGCCTAAAGCGACCGTCCTGGAGGTGAGGTCGCGAGGGAATAAGTAGGCCGGGAGCCCTGCCCACAAATGCAGGCTGTAACAAGCCTTATTACTAGTGATTTATACAAAGATACTAAAAGGTCTCCCTATACGAGCCATACACTTAAAATCTGGCAGGAAAAACAGAAAAAGGCTAAGATAACTATTCCTGACCCTGGAAACCTTCCACTCCTCACATTAATACCCCAAAAACTTAGATCTATTAGGACTAAAATGCTTAACTGGAAACCAGGACGTGACACTACTTTGAAAGATGTTTTAGTTGGTGAGAACCTTATGGACTGGGACTCATGTAGGAACTCCACTTTAATTCCTAAATTAACGGAAAAGGAATACTCAAAACTATACAAACACGTCTCAATATTAAACACTAAAGTTAATCAGCTTTCACATTTCAAAGGTATTACCAAACTGATCTTGGCAAAAAGTCCTTCCCCTCACTGTATCTCCACCATTTATTCAATACTTAATGAAGGGAGCCCTCCACCACCATATCTTGACAGTTTGGTAAAAGAATTAGGTAAACCCTTAAATGATAGGGAAAAGGAAATGATTTTGACCTCATCTATTCCTAGGGTCACTTCAGTGAAGTTACAAGAGTCACACTATAAGCTGTTATCTAGATGGTATAGAACACCGGTACTTTTAAATAGGATAAATAGCAACATACCTGCGAAATGTTGGAGATGTGAGGGTCAGGAAGGTTCCCTCTCTCATATCTGGGTACATTGCGACAAAATTGCACCATTATGGGAAAAATTTGGCTATTCTGTTAAACTAGATAGAGAGATGATTCTACTAGGTCTGGCTAAGCAAGATAACCGCCTAATGAGAGATAGAAAGGGGAAAAGTCTAATTATTACCCTTAAATCCCTAATACCAAAATACTGGATGAGTACCGACACCCCGTCTATTAAAGAATGGCTTTCAGAAATTAACCTGATAAATAGCTTTGAAAAAAATTAAATGGTCTTCTATCGGTAATTACAAAAAATATCTTGAAATCTGGTTAAAATGGAACAATTTCATTTCTTCAGAGAAAATTAGTGTATACTTAGACTGACGGGGTTCCCGTTGGTAAGGGTTTCTTGCAACTAGAAATTGACATACATGTGACATTATTTTCTGTTTTCCGTTTTTTGTTTATGTTTGTTAACCTGTTTTTCCCTTCTCCCTCCCCCACCCTCCATCCTCCTTCCTCTTCCCTTCCCTTCCCCCTCTTTCCACTCTGGATAAGCAGATATTGCCAGTGATTATACTGGTAGACGGAGGAAACAAGAGGATTAGCTCACAAGCCTATTAGTATTAAGATCCTCCTTTGCACTTTAGCCTGTTCATCTTGCCTTAATTCTGCCTAGCAGTTTAAAGCTCTATTGAATATTTGAATGAAAATCATCTTGTAATCTTTGCTTTGGATGACATGCTTTTCCATTGTTATCTTATTAAAACTTTTTTCTTGTGGAAATAAAAAAATTTCAATAAAACTTAAATTTACAACAACACCACAGATCAGGCCCAGTTTATTGGAATCTGCCATACACACACTGTTGGCTACAGAACGCCACAGATTATAGACACTATAGAGGGCCCAGAAGCATTGGAATCTGCAATACAATCTTCTCTGATGTAGTACAGCATTGTATACAGAACACCGCAGATTCTAGACACTCTATTAGGCCCAGATTACTGGAATCTGCCATACAGACATGGTTTTCCAATGTATTACACTATGAACTACAGAACGCCACAGATTATAGACACTATAGAGGGCCCAGAAGCATTGGAATCTGCAATACAATCTTTTCTGATGTAGTCCAGCATTGTATACACTACCACATCAAATAACCGCTTTGCAGTAAATATAAGTGAGGGAAGAATAATTATCATGCACTAGAACACCTTCCCAATTAAAATATACCTTTTATTAATAATGAACTAAAATCTGGCCTACAGCTGGACTACACATAACAGGAGAGTCAGCAAGACATACAATACAATACTATAATCAATGAGACAAGGGGTACAGTGGTAGTACATGTGACAACATCCAATGAAGGAATCCTTGACATGTATATAGAAGACGGCTGAGGAATCAGTTGCGATACGATAAACTACAATTTTAACTCAATGATGACCTGATATTGGTGAGGCCATCAAAAAAAACACAGTAATGCAAAATGGTCTATTGACTCGACATATATTCCGCGGTTATACACGGTTTGCTGAATTACTATGCATATATTCCGTGAAAATTCAAGCGTTGCTGAAATACTGAAAGAAGGTTTTGTGGTTACTCACGGTTTGCTGAGATATCAGTAGGTATAGAACTTAACGGTTTGCTGAGATGTCAGTGGGTGTAGTTCTCAATAGCCAGGTGGGGAACCAACACTGGTGAATGAAGCAATCAGGTAGATAATTAACATTACTGTTAACCAGGATGGTCCGGAGGCCGTAATATTAGTGCAGCTCAGAGATGTAATGTCCAATAGTCAGTGAAATCCTATCCTACACGAATCCCTCCATGACCCTAATTAAGCTCAGCCCAGGGACACCCCTTAAAGGTAGAGGTTCCCTGTCCTAATCTGACTCTCCCTGTATGCCCCTATCCTCATTAACCAATAGTATATAACATAACAGACACACCAAAGAAAACAAAAGAAAAAAAAACACAAATCCCAACGTTACGTTTCCCCAGCCAGTATGACTTCTGACTGGTTCGTCAGGGGAAGTGGAGAACAATACTCCAGCAGCAGTGTCTCACAATGGAGATTTTCAATTTCGCGTCACTCAATCGAGACCCTCCAGGAATAGGAGCCCAGATGTAGGCAATAGATGACCGGTGTCCCCAGATCCTAATCAAAATCAGTGCCTTATAAAGTATCCTCCCCCAGTTAGTCCCTCCCCTTTAGACAATTATTTTCTTAGTATAGATTAGAGAGAGCAAATGATATCATGAGCGATACCTTATAGTATAATTATCAGCCCCCATATGTATAACAATACTGTATTTATAAGGAAAAGATCACAAAGCACCTTAAAATTGAATGCCCCATTGGTACAGCATGTGAACGCCGATTTGGAACGCATATGCATTCCAAAGACCGGAAGTGATGTATTAAACCGGAAGTGGCGTACCGGAAGTGGCGTACATAGTGCTGCTCCGATAACCGGAAGTTGCTCTGGAACGCAAATTGCGTTCCACAATGAGATTATGAGGTATAAGAAAGCAATGCATGCAGCTTCCAGTCATCCCACTATTTTAATAGGAAATATCGATACTTATAGTATGATATTCCTCTTTTATATAATATTTCAGTCAGGATCGATCTTATTAGAGGGAGGAATAGAACACCAATTAATCTGGGGGGAATAGGTCTAGCCAGGAAACAATGAGGATTATAATTATTTAAACTTAGGCTGGGTCACACCGGACAGGGCATTTTTTTTCAGCCATCCATGGGGAAAATTTAATTACAAAATTCCAGCAACATTATATACATTAGAGGATCACTTTTGATCCGATATTTTAAATGATGACAGGATTTATGATACCAATAAAGTCACCATTGGTGGTTGGTTTATTTGGAGAGAAGAGGGGGAAGCCACCCCAGAAAGGGAGGGCCCCCAGAACGCGGACATTATGATTTAGTAGTCGTGTCAGAGTGGGCAAATACAGAAACCAAGGAGTATAAGCCCTTGTCAAGCCATAATTATAGGCAAATAATAAACGTGGTCAAGTGGACACTATTGAAAACATTGTAGTCGTGTCCAAGTGGGCAATCTGAAACAGTGTGGGGATTGTGATGGAAAGACCTTTAAGAGGGAGGAGTGAGTGAGAACGGGAGAGCACCTATTTCAAAGGAAACAGCTAAACGATAATTGTTTGTTAAGACCATATGGACTGAACGTTTTTAATCTATATATCCACTGGCATTCCTTCTGTAAGATCTTTTTATCCCAATCTCCCTTACGTGGGGAGGGAGGAATGATGTTGATAATTTGGAATCCCAGGAATCTTGGATCGCCCGCATGGAACTCAAGTACATGATCGCCATAGGTTTGTCTCGTCTATGTCTAATATCTCCTAAGTGCTCTCCCACTCTCCTCCTCAGCTCCCTCTTAGTCTTGCCCACATAATTCATGGGACATGAGCATGTTATCAAGTAAACCACTCCGCAACTAATACAATTACCAAAATCCCTTATCTCAAAAGTTCTACCCATTGTGATACTTTTAAAGGTTTTAGATGTAGTGATGAATGGACATGCTATGTATCCACTACATTTAAATGTTCCCAACGGCCTCCTATCCAACCAGGTTTCAGAAGTTTTTTGTGTCGTGTAGAGACTGTGTACCAGGAGATCCCTAATCGATTTCCCCCTCCTAAAGGTAATCCCTGGTTTGGATGGGAGCACATCCACAAGGTCTGTCTGTTCGGAGAATATCCCAATGTCTTCTCAGGATTTCGAAGATTCTCTCATGGGAATCATCGTAGGTCCCGATGACCCTTATAGTCTGGTCCTGTGTTTCTGTCCTTTTTGTGGGGGTGCAGAAAATCTTCTCTATTATGAGTAAGGGAGTGTCTAAAGGCCTTTTTTAATGTTTCATCCGGATAGCCTCTATTTAAGAATCTATCCCTTAGGTCCCTGGACTGTGTCATGAATGTAGGGGTATCAGTGCAGTTCCTTCTAATCCGGATGTACTGGCCCTTCGGAATGCCTCTTTTTACTGGGTTCGGATGGAAGCTATCCCAGTGTAAAAGGCTATTAGTAGCCGTTGGCTTCCTAAATGTTTCAGTACACAGTAGTCCATTCCTTTTAGAGATTTTGATATCTAGAAATGAGATCTCCCTATTATTAATTTCATAGGTAAATCTCAAGCCTATAGGATTGTTATTCAGCGATGTGACAAACGACTTAAAGGCAACCTCTGGACCATCCCACAGGAGAAAGATATCGTCAATATACTTTGCCCAGAAGGTAATGTGGGTGGTCCAGGGTTCCTCCACATTGTGTTGGTCCTCCCACCAGCCCAGGCGCAAATTTGCGTAGGTCGGTGCACAAGGACTACCCATCCCGGTGCCCCTGAGCTGGTGGTAAAACACATTTTTAAACAGGAAGAAATTGTGTGTTAAAACAAATCTAAAGGATGGAGATCATGAAGAAATTATGGGCCCTAAACTGGATGCCCCTAGTCATTAAAAAGGACTCGACTGCCTTGAAATGAATTTATCTTCAAATGCTTGCAGGAGAATTTGATCCAATTCTTCTATGAATATGTTCGAGGGATCGTCCCGTAATCGACCGTAACATCCAGCATCATTGAGAAGGCCTTCGCACATTCCATTATACATAGTGTGGTCCATAATGACGATATTATGTATGCTGTTGTCTTTATGTAGTTTAGTAAGGGCCTCTCTTTCCTGTTTAGCAAGATTTGACCGTGGTACTTGCTGTGGTCTGATCTTTTCCAGATCCTGAATAACCAGTCTGGAGAAGATGTCAATTGCTGAGTTTTCTTGGGGGGGCGTCATTTTGTTACTTTTAGGACGCAGTTTGGTGAAGGGGCCCAGACCATTTTGTTGGTAAGGACCATCATTAATGGAAAGGAGGAGTCTGGTATCCATTAGACAGTCTAATGGGATACCCAGTTTTGTACATTCCTCCCTATCGTTTTTATACAACTTGTGCCAACGTAATTTGCGTGTAAAAAGACTTAAGTCTTTCACCCACGAGAATGTATTAAAATTTACCGTAGGTACAAAAGAAAGACCCCTTGACAGGATCTCTAATTCACAGGCGGTCAGTACCTTATTCGTCAGGTTGATAATGCATTTCTCATTCATTTGCGCCTTTCCTCTTTCTGCATTGGATCCCTGTCCCTCAGGTGGTAGGGGGGGGGGACCAGCTTGATCCTCCTCTCCCTTCCCTAAAACAGAACACCGAAGATTCTAGACACTCTATTAGGCTCAGATTACTGAAATCTGCCATACAGACATGGTTTTCCGATGTATTACACTATGAACTACAGAACGCGATAGATTATAGACACTATAGAGGGCCCAGAAGCATTGGAATCTGCAATACAAGCTTTTCTGATGTAGTATAGCATTGTATACAGAACACCGCAGATTCGGGGGGCGGAGCTAGCTGCAGAGCTGGATGGACGCAGCTTGAAAGAGCTCTGGAGAGAGTTTGATTTTAAGCTGTTATAACTCAGCAAAATTGGATGTACTTGCCCGGAAAACCTTATATCTAGATTCAGGACACTGCCTGGAACATCAGGATAACATCCTTTTGAAAAATTGAGACGACGAGAAGTTGCGGCCTACTACACCCTTGTAAGCGCCGGACTTTATTTGAGCGCTCAACCGGGTCTCAGGAGCCGTGCCCCGCGGCTACATGTGATTTTCGCCGCCGAAAACATCAGCGATCCACTGTGCCTACGTTGCCTTACTGAGTAGGGACGCTACCAGGAAAAGAATAACGGCGAAAGAAGTTCCGGCCGTGAGTCGCGGCTGATTTGAGAAGAGCACTAATAATATACAACTTCTGGAACCAACTCCCGAGATAACAAGGGAGCGGTAAGTGCCGTGGGCCGACACATATAAAAACGGCAGCTAAATAAAAGGTCTTGGTGGGACTATTGTTTGCTCCATTGAACGCTACTATCACTGTGAAGGCGATATTCAGATTGCCGCACTTGCTAACAGATCAATCCGCCGGCCCAGAGAAATCGCTCTGTTGTATAAGTTCTTGAAGCGAAAGTCTCTATAGCACTGCTTCAGCTGACGAGTGGAACATTAAAAGCGCATCAGAAGAGATCACAGAGCGTTGACACACAGACGCTTATTTTACTTTGCCTACCACCGCTGGGAAGCTCTGTTAAAATAAGAGCCGCCGGCCAGTAGAATAAAGGTGCCGCTGTGCTACACTGACTGGACATTCAATACCATTCAAGTGCCATAAAAATTAGCCCTGAAGAACGCGGTGGGTGCGGAGGCCTAGACCGGTACCCAGACCGCGGACTGGAGTTAAAATAAACGGCGGAGGAGACAATCAGTGAAGAGCTCTGCACCAACATAATTTGCGCAAAATTTAAAGGGGACGCATCCTTTTCTGCAAAATTCAAGTTCATAAGTTACTCTCCTCCTTATACTATTTAGAGTATTTTCAGTAGTCATATTAGTTCAATCTAACCTACCATGTGCTAAATGTACTAATTAGGGGGACCTGCCCAGAATACATTATGCTCATTTGATTACCATGTAAACTTGTCTGCTCCAAGAAACCTATTAGATCAGCAACGCCAAGCCATTGAGTATATTCCCAGAAGAGTTGATTTGTCAGTATTTTTGCGCAAGATTAATAATCTGAAGATTTATCCATATTGACATAACTCTTATTAATCTATCTACATACTGAGTAATATTACCTCCAAAACAATGGGCAAGCCCAGGAATCTATTGGATGGTGGGAAAACCTCCAGGACTCCTAAAAGAACCCCAAGTGCTTCTAGGACCCAAAAGCTCAGTCCAAATGCCCCGGAATTTGTCCAGGAAAGGACATCTAAGGTACTTGACAAATATCAAAATGAAGCAAGATATGCTTCAGATTCAGAGGAGGAATCCTTACAGGAACAAGATGACCTTAGACAACATATTAAAAACTTACCTACTATAGATAACATCCAAGGTCTTTTCAAGGATTGGTTCACACCATTAAGAAGTGATTTATCCGAGATCAAGACAGATCTCAAACACTTGAATGACAGAATCGACTCCATTGAGGATAATAACATACAGATTGTTACGCATGCCGCTTATATGGAGGAAAAACAGAAATATACAATCTCCAAATGCATATGGACGACGTGGAGAATCGCTGAATGATAAAGATGTTACAAAAGCCCTTTCTTCAATTTTTTTGGAACTTTTGGGAAAGGAGGATGACTTTGACCTGGGCCTGGAGAGGGCGCATAGGGTATATCGGCCGAAATCGGTCTCTGCAGACTCCCCAAGAGACATTCTCTGCTACATTTTAAGCTTTTCTATAAAAGGAGAAATCCTTAAAAAGGCAAGATTTGCCAAAAAAATTGAATACGAGGGGGGAACAATCCTAATTTTCCAAGACCTCTCCAGGCTTACTCTTGAGAAACGGAGGCAACTTATCCCCCTGACGAGATCTTTAAGAGAGAAAAATATCAAGTATAGGTGGCTGTACCCTTTTGGACTATCAATAAATCACAACGGAAAACAGCTAACGGTGCGTTCACCAGAGGATCTAGCTTTCTCCTTAAATAAATTGGACTTAGCCCACATTTCCATCCCGGAGTGGCTACCCGAGGAATCTGCTCCCCCACCACCAAGTCTTCCCAATGTCACCGAATGGGGCCAGATCTCGACTCCACAGAAGGCCTCCATCACCCAAGAGCTCCGAAAAAACAGGCAAGAGGATCCACACACCCGGGTGACAATATGGGTGACATATCCTTTTTTCGCAATTCATATATAAATATATGATCTAAACATGTATATGTAGCTCTGTCTGTTGCTTTGATTATCTTTAGATACAGCTACATCTATACCGGATAGTTGTATTTATGTTTAAATGAGAAAAGCTCATTCACATAATGGTGGTATAGAGAACGAGAATTTTTTGCTAAATACTCAATGTAATTTGGAAGAAGATCTCACTTTCCAATGTTCACTAATGTTATAAGTCTTATCATTTAACAATTCCTCAACTTAGAGGTCTTTCTTATTATTAGCATGTCTGGGGTCATCAGGATTCTGGGGATACCCTTCAGGGGACAACCTGAAACCCCCGACTTTGTTTTAAACAGGTATTGATAAAGGTTATCAGTACATTCACAGTTTTTTATGGTTAACTGATTGATATCTGCCTCTGGGCATAATTATCCCCCCCATTTTATGAGTAAGAACCTCACAGGTACCGCTACTTCCCCATGAGTTAAGGAGGTAGACTTAGCGGCGTCTAATTTAAACCACAAACCCGTCTCTCTCTCTCTCCCCCCCCCCAACCTTGACGGTTCCACGCTGTAAGTGTGGTATAAACTCAGTCCCTCTAGATTCAGAAGGACTGACACTGTCAATTTCTTTTTTTTTGGTACTATTCCTCTGCTGTTTGGAGGAGTACCCACACATATTTGCATCACATATAGATTACATAACCTCCCCAAATCCCTAATCCTTCAAATCCCCTACATATGGCATACCCTACAGATTAGCCCTTACATTTAAAATCTCATATTTATATGAGAAGAGCTGATTTAAAGTAACCCTTTATTATTTGGCTTTTTTCTTTCCCCTACCTTGTCGCTCATACATTTCCTTATATACTGAAGATCACCTGAGGTGATCTAACGCACATCCTTATCAAAATCAATAAACTACTGACATGTCCGAACTACATTGTGTCTCTTAACTCTAATGGGTTGAACATCTCATCTAAAAGAGGACAAGTTCTGCATTTCTTTAACCACCTCAGTCCCCCTAGCTTAAACACCCTTAATGACCAGGCCACTTTTTACACTTCTGCACTACACTACTTTCACCGTTTATTGCTCGGTCATACAACTTACCACCCAAATGAATTTTACCTCCTTTACTTCTCACTAATAGAGCTTTCTGTCACGACCGCTATCCCAGCAGCAGTCGAGTCGCACCAGACGGAGGGGAAGGGGGACCCTAATCTACGGATGGGAAATAGAATGGCCACCCCTGACTAACCCTAAGCTGGCACCTGTCTGCCCTGATACCCTAGACGGGGTGTGAACCCGTGCGGCGAGCAGGATGCCTAAACCCTCAGTCACCCTAACAAGACTAGACTGGGGAAAGGCCGATGGGAGCACTAGTCACCATCACTCATGTCTAGGAGAACAACAGGGGAAGACAGCAACAAACAAACAATCTATAGCAGAGAGACTTATCCAGTCACGAGCAGAGAAGGCAATCCCAAACACGACAGTCCACACCGGAAAAGAGCTCCACAGCAACACCGTCAAACGATCTCCTTCAAGGGTCAGAATAGCACTGGAAGTAAGGACTATATCTGGCAATGACTGCAAGTGAAACTGAAACTAATATAGTAGCTGGGAGTGGCAGACAGGACTCACCTGTGAAGGATGCCTACAAACTCCCAGTCAGGACAAAAAGGTTCACAAGGCAAAACCCGGATGACATACCCTGAACCACGGAGCAAACTCACAAGCTATCGCAAGAAGCAAGTCGCTGCGACCTTCTCCTCCCAGACCTGTCTGGATCAGTCACAGTCGTGACACTTTCATTTGGTGGTATTTCATTGCTGCTGACATTTTTACTTTTTTTGTTATTAATCGAAATTTTTGCAACAAAATTACATTTTTCACTTTCAGTTGTGAATTTTTTTTTAAAAAACGACATCTATATATAAATTTCTCTCTAAGTTTATTGTTCTACATGTTTTTTATAAAAAAAAAATGTTTGGGTAAAAAAAAAAAAAAAATGGTTCGGGTAAAAGTTATAGTGTTTACAAACTATGGTACAAAAATGTGAATTTCCGTTTTGTAGCAGCTCTGACTTTCTGAGCACCTGTCATGTTTCCTGAGGTTCTACAATGCCCAGACAGTAGAACAAACCCACAAATAACCCCATTTTGGAAAGTAGACACCCTAAGGTATTTGCTGATGGGCTGTAATGACCGGCGTCACGCAAAGGGAGGGAAATGGGAAGGTCCTGTCCAAGGGAGAGGGAAAGGTGGTGACCCCTGACTCACCTTGCGGCTGGCACCTGACTGCCCTGACATCCCTAGACGGGTTCCTCACCCGTACGCCGATCACATGCCTAAACCCTGGCTTTCCCTAAGATGAGCCCTGTGTGGGATCACTAGTCCGCACCACTGACACTAAAGGAAAACACCAAGGAGAGGACAGACAATACAGACAAAACATATAATCCCAGGTGGGCGACAACAGCAGACCACCAAGGCCCACAGGGATCCGGAGGGTAACACTCTGGAACAAAAACCAGGGAACACAGTTACACAGCTCCAGTGGGTCAGTATAGAAGTCCAGGCAGGAAGCTCTATATCTGGCAACCAGAGAAGTGTGAGAGGGGAATATAAGGAGGTTGGGAGTGCTGGACAAGAAATAGCTGAGGAGAAGGAGCTACGGATCCCTGAGTGAGCCAAAAAGGGTTGCAAGGCAAACCCAGAAAGCTACCATAAAGAAACAGCACTATGTTTCTACATAGAGCGCGCAGCCACCCGCTGCGACTTCCTGACCCCGGGTATAACGGAGTCAGGCGTGGCTCTTGACACCCTCGTGACAGTACCCCCCTCTCTACTAGGGGCCTCCGGACACTCAGGACTAGGTCTCTCAGGATGAGAGGCATGAAAAGCCCGAACTAACCTGTCGGCGTTTACCTCAGACGCTGGAACCCACATTCTTTCCTCGGGACCATAACCCCTCCAATGCACCAGATATTGAAGAGAGCGGCGGACCCGACGAGAATCAACAATTTTGGATATTTGAAACTCTAGATTACCATCCACAACAACAGGAGGGGGTGGCAGCGGTGACGGTTCTAGAGGTGGAACATATTTCTTGAGTAACGACTTATGGAAGACGTTATGGATTTTAAAAGTCTGAGGTAGCTCCAGGCGAAAAGCCACGGGGTTAATGATGGCTACTATTTTGTAAGGGCCAATGAACCTAGGTCCCAGTTTCCAAGAGGGAACCTTTAATTTAATATTCCTAGTAGACAACCACACAGTCATTCACTCCTAGGTCCGGACCTGGCGTGCCTTTATATTTACCATGCTTTTATATTTATATTTACCTCCCATATTTTTCAAGTTAGCTTGCACCTTCTACCATACCGATGAAAGAGATGATGAAAACCGTTCCTCTTCGGGAACCCCAGAAGACCCCCCCTCTTTGAAAGTACAGAATTGGGGATGAAAACCATATGCACCAAGAAATGGTGACTTGCCAGTAGATTCCTGACGGCGATTATTTATGGCAAACTCGGCTAATGGTAAATATGACGACCACACCTCTTGGTTTTCAGACACAAAACATCTTAGATATGTCTCAAGGTTTTGGTTGGTACGCTCAGTCTGTCCATTCGACATAGGATGGAAAGCTGAGGAAAAGGACAAGTGTACCCCCAAACGGGAACAAAAAGCTTTCCAAAACTTAGAAATAAACTGGGTTCCCCGATCCGAAACATCGGAAGGGACCCCGTGAAGCTTCACGATTTCACTGATAAATACCTGAGCAAGAGTCTTAGCATTAGGTAGTGCGGGTAACGCAATGAAGTGTACCATTTTGCTAAACCTGTCCACTACTACCAAGATAACTGTTTTACCCGCAGACAAAGGTAAGTCAGTGATAAAATCCATTGACAGATGTGTCCATGGTCTATTGGGAATGACAAGTGGCAATAAAGACCCTGCAGGACGTGTATGAGAGACTTTCGCGCGCGCACAAGTAGAACAGGAAGACACAAAATCCATTACATCCTGACGCAACCTTGGCCACCAAAAACGACGAAACAATAGTTCCAAGGTTGCTTTACTACCCGGGTGCCCAGCAAGTGCCGAATTATGATGTTCCTTTAATAATTCGAGACGCAGGTTCAACGGTACAAACAATTTCTGTGAGGGGCAAGAGACCGGGGCGTCCCCCTGGGCCTCTAACACCTTCCCCTCCAGAACAGAGTGTACCGCAGAGACAACCACTCCTCTTTGTAGAATGGGTACCAGATCACTCACATTACCCCCTCCAGGGAAACAACGAGATAGTGCATCTGCCTTGGTATTTTTTGCCCCAGGACGATAGGTAATAATAAAGTTAAACCTGGTAAAAAATAGCGACCACCTAGCTTGTCTAGGGGTGAGACGCTTAGCTGATTCGAGGTACAGAAGGTTTTTGTGGTCCGTAATCACAGTGACGGGGTGGATTGCCCCCTCTAAAAAGTGACGCCATTCTTCAAACGCTAGTTTAATAGCCAATAGTTCCTTATTGCCAATATCATAGTTCTTTTCTGCTGCAGATAGTTTTTTAGAAAATAAAGCACAAGGACGCCATTTGCTAGGAGACGGACCCTGAGACAGCACAGCCCCCACTCCCACCTCTGACGCATCGACTTCAACAATAAAAGGCTGGGAGAAATCAGGTTGGATTAGTACAGGTGCCGAGGTAAACCTCTCTTTTAGAGAGGAAAAAGCAATTTTAGCGGCGTCAGACCATTTAGAAAAATCAGTCCCCTTCCTAGTCATGTCAGTAAGGGGTTTTACAATCAACGAATAATTTTTAATGAATTTTCTATAGAAATTAGCGAAGCCCAAGAACCGTTGCAGTGCTTTGAGGTTCTCAGGAAGATCCCAATCTAAAATTGCCTGGACCTTCCTAGGATCCATACGGAAACCTGAAGCAGATAATAAATAACCTAGGAACTGTATTTCCTGAACGGCGAAGACACACTTTTCAATTTTAGCATATAATTTATTCGTCCGTAGGACCTGCAGTACCTGTCTGACATGCACCTCATGTGTTTTCAGATCAGACGAATAAATTAAAATATCATCTAGGTATATCACCACAAACCTGCCGATAAGATGACTAAAAATTTCATTAACTAAATGTTGTAAGACAGCAGGAGCATTGGTCAGACCGAAAGGCATGACTAGATTTTCATAATGCCCCTCAGGGGTGTTAAAAGCTGTCTTCCACTCATCCCCTTCCTTAATACGAATCAGATTGTAGGCCCCCCTAAGATCAAGTTTGGACAACCACCTAGCACCTGCAATCTGATTAAACAGGTCAGGAATGAGAGGAAGAGGGTATGGGTCTCAGATGGTTATCCGGTTTAGTTTGCGGAAATCTAGGCAAGGACGCAGGCCCCCATCTTTCTTTTTAACGAAGAAAAACCCTGCAGCCACGGGTGAAGAAGAGGGTCTGATGTGTCCCTTAGCCAAGCTCTCAGAGATATAATCTTTCATGGCTTGTCTCTCCGGACCCGAAAGATTATATAACCTGGTCTTGGGTAATTTTGCACTGGGAATCAGGTTAACCGGGCAATCATAAGGACGGTGAGGTGGTAACTTCTGACAACCCTTTTCAGAAAAAACGTCCTCAAAGTCCGAAATAAATGTAGGTAGGGTAGCTATGGAGGCGACTAAGCAATTGCTATTTAAGCAATTTTCTCTGCAATGCTCACTCCACTCCAATATCTCCCTGGCCTGCCAATCCACCACTGGATTGTGCACTACCAACCAGGGAAGACCCAACACCACCGGAGTGGGAAGCCCCTCCAGAACATAACATGAAAGCAACTCGTTATGGCGGTCCCCTACCCGAAGGTGTACGTTATGGACAATGTAAGTGAGGTTTCTCTGAGACAGAGGAGCAGAATCAATAGCAAATATGGGAATAGGTCTTTGTAGCGTACAGAGAGACAAACCCATAGTGTGGGCAAAATGGGCATCTATCAAATTTACTCCTGCTCCACTGTCTAGAAAAAAAGAAATAGTCTCCATCTTAACGCCAAAAACAACAACCGCTGGCAACACAAATTGCGATGTTCGTATGGAGGAAACGTATACCCCCCGGCTGACATCCTCCACACAGCCTGGGGTTAGTAGTTTTCCGACGGTCTTTTGTTTTTGAGGAAGGAAGGACAGACATTAATAAAATGACCCCTCTCCCCACAGAAAAAACAAACCCCACGCCTATGGCGAGCCTCAGGAGGACGGACCTGACGAGTAGTTCCTCCTAGCTGCATAGGCTCGTCTAAGTCCACACAGACTAACTGCTGCTTGGGAGGGGTTACCAATTGCTCCGGTTTTTTCAATCTGTCCCTAAGACGTCTATCTATTCTGATAGCAAGGGAAATAACCGCATCAAAGGAAAAGGGAGTCTCATACAGCGCAAGCGCATCCTTAATCCTTTCGGATAGCCCAGAGCAGAACTGACTCCTGAGAGCCGGGTCGTTCCACTGGGTATCCGTAGCCCACCTACGGAACTCTGAGCAATACTCCTCTACTGGCCGCTCTCCCTGTAGGAGTCTCCGTAATTTTGATTCAGACAGTGCGACTCGGTCAGGGTCGTCATATATGAGACCCAAGGCCCCAAAAAATCCATCAACTGACCGGAGAGCCTGGGAATCAGCGGGTAAAGAGAACGCCCAGGATTGCGGGTCCCCCTGCAGCAGGGAAATAACAACCCCCACCCGCTGTTCTTCATTACCAGAGGAGTAAGGGCGCCACTTAAAATATCATTTACAGGCCTCACGCAACGTCACAAATTTGTCCCTTTCCCCCAGAAAATCTGTCAGGAAGAACAACCTTGGGTTCCGCAACAACCTGGTTACCTGTAGCAACCGCTGGGCTTGCGGTCTGTTGTAATTGCTGCTGTTGCTGGAGGACCGACGCCTTCAATCCTGCCACCGCCAAAGATAGGCCTTGATGTTGCTTTGACAAAGCAGCAATTGGATCCATACTGGATTCTAAGTAGGTAGAAAGAAAATATTATTATTTTTTTTACCTACACAAAATAAGGGCCAGATATAATGTAATGACCGGCGTCACGCAAAGGGAGGGAAATGGGAAGGCCCTGTCCAAGGGAGAGGGAAAGGTGGTGACCCCTGACTCACCTTGCGGCTGGCACCTGACTGCCCTGACGTCCCTAGACGGGTTCCTCACCCGTACGCCGATCACGTGCCTAAACCCTGGCTTTCCCTAAGATGAGCCCTGTGTAGTGAACGGGGCAGTGGGATCACTAGTCCGCACCACTGACACTAAAGGAAAACACCAAGGAGAGGACAGACAATACAGACAAAACATATAATCCCAGGTGGGCGACAACAGCAGACCACCAAGGCCCACAGGGATCCGGAGGGTAACACTCTGGAACAACAACCAGGGAACACAGTTACACAGCTCCAGTGGGTCAGTATAGAAGTCCAGGCAGGAAGCTCTATATCTGGCAACCAGAGAAGTGTGAGAGGGGAATATAAGGAGGTTGGGAGTGCTGGACAAGAAACAGCTGAGGAGAAGGAGCTACGGATCCCTGAGTGAGCCAAAAAGGGTTGCAAGGCAAACCCAGAAAGCTACCATAAAGAAACAGCACTATGTTTCTACATAGAGCGCGCAGCCACCCGCTGCGACTTCCTGACCCCGGGTATAACGGAGTCAGGCGTGGCTCTTGACACCCTCGTGACATGGGCATAGTGAGTTCATAGAACTTTTTATTTTTTGTCACAAGTTAGCGGAAAATGATGATTTTTATTTTTTTTTATTTTTTTTTCCTTAAAAAGTCTCATATTCCACTAAATTGTGACAAAAAATAAAAACTTCCATCAACTCACTATGCCCATCACGAAATACATTGGGGTGTCTTCTTTCCAAAATGGGGTCACTTGTGGGGTAGTTATACTGCTCTGGCATTTTAGGGGCCCTAATGTGTGAAGTAGTTTGAAATCAAAATGTGTAAAAAATGCCCTGTGAAATCCGAAAGGTGCTCTTTGGAATGTGGGCCCATTTTCCCACCTAGGCTGCAAAAAAAAAGTGTCACACATCTGGTATCGCCGTACTCAGAAGAAGTAGGGCAATGTGTTTTGGGGTGTCTTTTTACATATACCCATGCTGGGTGAGAGAAATATCTCGGCAAAAGACAACTTTTCCCATTTTTTTATACAAAGTTGGCATTTGACCGAGATATTTATCTCACCCAGCATGGGTATATGTAAAATGACAACCCAAAACACATTGCCCAACTTCTCCTGAGTACGGCGATACCACATGTGACACTTTTTTGCAGCCTAGATGCGCAAAGGGGCCCAAATTACTTTTAGGAGGGCATTTTTTAGACATATGGATCCCAGACTTCTTCTCACGCTTTAGGGCCCCTAAAATGCCAGGACAGTATAAATACCCCACATGTGACCCCATTTTGGAAAGAAGACACCCCAAGGTATTCAATGAGGGGCATGGCGAGTTCATAGAAGATTTTTTTTTTTTGGCACAAGTTAGCGGAAATAGATTTTTTTTTTCTCACAAAGTCTCCCTTTCCGCTAACTTGGGACAAAAAGTTCAATCTTTCATGGACTAAATATGCCCCTCAGCGAATACCTTGGGGTGTCTTCTTTCCGAAATGGGGGTCACATGTGGGGTATTTATACTGCCCTGGCATTTTAGGGGCCCTAAAGCGTGAGAAGAAGTCTGGAATATAAATGTCTAAAAAATTTTACGCATTTGGATTCAGTGAGGGGTATGGTGAGTTCATGTGAGATTTTATTTTTTGTCACAAGTTAGTGGAATATGAGACTTTGTAAGAAAAAACTAAAAAACAAACAAAAAAAAAAACAATTTCCACTAACTTGTGCCAACAAAAATGTCTGAATGGAGCCTTACAGGGAGGTGATCAATGACAGGGGGGTGATCAGGGAGTCTATATGGGGTGATCACCCCCCTGTCATTGATCACCCCCCTGTAAGGCTCCATTCAGACGTCCGTATGTGTTCTGCGGATCCGATCCATGGATCTGTAAAACACATACGGACGTCTGAATGGAGCCTTACAGGGGGTTGATCAGGGAGTCTATATGGGGTGATCACCCCCCCTGTAAGGCTCCATTCATGGATCCGTAAAACACATACGGACGTCTGAATGGAGCCTTACAGGGAGGTGATCAATGACAGGAGGGTGATCAGGGAGTCTTCATGGAGTGATCACCACCCTGTCATTGATCACCCCCCTGTAAAGCTCCATTCAGACGTCCGTATTTGTTTTGCGGATCCGATCCATGGATCCGTAAAACACATACGGACATCTGAATGGAGCCTTACAGAGGCTGATCAGGGAGTCTATATGGGGTGATCAGGGGTTAATAAGTTACAGGGGGGTGTAGTGTAGTGTGGTGCTTGGTGCTACTTATTACAGAGCTGCCTGTGTCCTCTGGTGGTCGATCCAAGCAAAATGGACCACAAGAGGACCAGGTAGCAGGTATATTAGACGCTGTTATCAAAACAGCGTCTAATATACCTGAGAGGGGTTACAAAAAAATATTTAAAAAAAAATCGCATCTACAGCCTGCCAGCGAACGATCGCCGCTGGCAGGCTGTAGATCAACTCGCTTACCTGCAGTTCCTGTGAACGCGCGCGCCTGTGTGCGTTCACAGGAAATCTCGCGTCTCGCGAGATGACGCATAGATGCGTGACTCTGCCTGAGACTGCCGCCTCCGGAACTCGATCCTGCGTTAAGCGGTCCAGAGGCGGTTAAGAAAAAACATGTAGACGTGCTGTCTCTCCAAGAAACTCACTTTCGCAAAACTTTTACACCAGTCATGAAAAACAACTATTATAAAGTATGGTACAATACTTGCACACCGCTTAAGAAACAAAAAAGGTGTCTCAGTAGTATTTGGCAAAAATGTAGATTTTAAAAAAATAGACAGTTTGGTGGACTCAGATGGACGTTATATATTTGTAAAAAGACATATTGGTGATACCTTGTATACCTGTAACAGTCCTACGGCTCACCTGAGTCAGAGGACAGCTGGCTGGAGGTAGGAGTGGAGCCCAGTGGCAAGGACCGCAGGAAGTCCGGCAGAGGCGTAGTCGGTAGGCAGGCGGTGGGTCAGGGCAGGCCGCAGTAAGCATGGTCAGTTCAGTAGGTAGGGAAAAAGCAGAAGAGTAGTCGGTAGTCAATTCCTGATCAGCAGTGGACTTCCAGTAGTAGCAAGAGCAGCAGATGAGGCAAAGCTTGATCAAGGCTCAAGAGCTCAATAATCAGCAAACTGGAGTGCAAGGGGCTGGACTTATATAGAGAAGTACCAGGTGTGGGGAATCAAGGGTAATGAGCAAGGCTTGGCAAGACTGAGGTTAACTAATAGGCTTCAGGGAGGAATGTCCAGAGAGGACGGTAGCCTAGTAAGCAGGGCTACCGCCTGGGATGTGGCTGGTCACAGGTTCGAATCCCGACAGTACTCCCCCCTTCCAAGGTGACCTCCGGGCCTTGGTGGACATTTTCTTCTGGCTCCCAGGAGTTATCCTCGAGAGGGTAACCCTCCCACCCAATTAGGTATTGTAGTCAAGGATCTTTGCGACAGCATATTCTTTTTCACCCTGTACCCTCACAGGTGGTGGAGGGGGCCAGTGGCGGCCTGTGAAGGTGTTCTCCACATATGGCTTGAGGAGTGAGCAATGGAAGACAGGGTGCACCCTAATAGAGTCCGGAAGGTCGAGCCAGAACGTGACCTCGTTGATTTGTGCGGTGATCTGGTACGGACCCATGTATCTTTGGGCCAACTTTTTGGAGGGGACCTTCAATCTGAGGTTCCTGGTGGACAGCCACACCTTGTCTCCCACATGGAAGCCCGGGGTGGGTTTGCGACGTCTGTCTGCTCCCTGTTTAAAGCACCTCTAGGCAAGCTGGAGGTTGTCTATAATGTTCTTTTGTGCCTCCTGTAGGGTTGTTAGGCATTCGGCCACTGCTGGGAGGGTGGAGGCGACAGTTAGGTGGGGAATGAACACCGGGTGCGAGCCTGTGTTAGCAAAGAAGGGGCTGTGCTTGGTTGAGCTGTGCTCAGCATTGTTGTAGGCGAACTCGGCCGTGGGGAGATGATCAAGCCAGTCATCCTGCAGGTGGGAGCTGAAACAGCGTAGGTACTGCTCTAGGGTCTGATTAGTTCTCTCCGTCTGCCCGTTTGACTGAGGGAGGAAAGCGGAGGACAGGTTCACTTTAACCCCGAGCGCCAGGCAGAAGTTCTTCCAGAACTTTGAGGCAAATTGTACGCCTCGGTCGGAGACCGCGTTGTCCGGGATCCCATGCAGCCTGAAGACCTCTCTGAGAATAAGATTGGCCGTCTGTTTGGCGGTGGGTAGGCCTTTGTAGGGGATGAAATGGGCCCCCTTGGTGAGACGGTCGACCACGACCAGGATGGTGTTCATCCCTTTTGAAGGAGGAAGGTCTACCACAAAATCCATGGAGATCGAGCCCCAGGGGCGGGAGGGAATTGGGAGGGGTTGTAACAGACCCACGGGAGAGGAACGAGGAGCCTTATTGTGGGCACAGACCGTGCACGAGGAGATGTACCTCTTGATGTCCTCCTTGTATGTTGGCCACCAGAAGGAGCGGGAGAGACGCTCCTGGGTCTTTCTTGTGCCAAAATGGCCGGCCATCTTGGAGTCATGGTTGAGTTTGAGCCCTTCGAGCCGTGCGATTTCTGGTACATATAGTTGTAGGTCCTGATGAAACCAATGACCGTTCTTAAATGTAAGGCTGACATTCCCTGTAGGGTTGGCGAGGAAGGGGTCATTTTCATATCCTTCTTTGATTGTGCCCAGGAGTTCTTTAGAGTAGGTGGCCCCTACGACCCTTCTCTCGGGTAGGATGTTATTTTGGCCCTTGTTACTCTGTGAGGGCTTGGAAAACATTCTGGAGAGGGCGTCAGCCTTGCAGTTTTTTGATCCGGGGTGATAGGTGATGAGAAAGTTGAAGTGGGAAAAGAATAGGCTCATCTGGCTTGTCTGGCTGAGAGTCTCTTAGCGCTGCGGATGAACTCGAGGTTCTTGTGGTCAGTTAGTACGATTATGGGGTTGGTGGCTCCCTCCAGCAGGTGTCTCTAATCGGAGAAGGCATCCTTGATCGCCAGTAGTTCTTTGTTCCCGATGTCATAGTTCTTCTCGGAGGGGGACATCTGGCAGGAGAAATATGCGCACGGGTGTAATAGCATCCTCTCCCCTGTCCGTTGTGACAAAACTGCCCCCACCGCGGAGTCTGATGCATCCACTTCGACTGTAAATGGCAGCTCGGGGTTCAGGTGGATTAGGATTGGAGCAGAAGTGAAGAGGAGTTTCAACTTGGTGAAGGCCTCCTGGGCCTCGGGTGTCCAGGAGAAGGGGACTGCCTTCTTGGTGAGTTGGGTGATTGGTGCTATGACCTTGGAGAAGTTCTGGATAAACTTCCGATAGAAGTTGGCGAAGCCAATGAATCTTTGTATCTCCTTCTCGTTTCTCAGAACGGGCCAGTTCATCACAGCTTGGACCTTCCCCGGGTCCATACTTAGGCCCTCTGGGGAGATGATGTATCCGAGGAACTGAGTGGTGGTTCGCTCAAACTCGCATTTCTTTAGCTTGATATAGAGAGAGTTCTGTCGGAGTCTCTGCAGTACCCTGCGGACATGTTCGCGGTGCTGCTCGAGGTCTTCAGAGAAGATCAAGATGTCGTCCAGGTAAAAGACTACAAACAGATCCAGCATGTCCCTGAGGATGTCGTTAATGAAGTGCTGGAAGGTGGCGGGAGCATTGCAAAGTCCAAAAGGCATGACCAGGTACTCGAAATGACCATAACGTGTCCGGAAGGCGGTCTTCCATTCGTCCCCAGGGCGGATTCGGATGAGGTTGTAGGCCCCTCGAAGGTAGAGTTTAGTGAAGATCTTCGCTGCCCGGAGTCTCTTGAGGAGTTCTGAAATCAGTGGGAGCGGGTACCATTTTTTTACGGTGATGTTGTTAAGCTTTCTGTAGTCTATGCAGGGATGCAGGGAGGAGTCTTTTTTCTCTACGAAGAAAAAGGGGGCTCTTGCTGGGGAGGTTGAGGGCCGGATGAACCCCTTCCTCAGGTCCTCGTCCAGGTACTCTTTCAGAGCCTCGAGTTCAGGCTCTGAGAGGGGGTAGATACTGCCAAAGGGTATTTCGGCCCCGGGCAACAGTTCTATAGGGCAGTCGTAGGGTCGGTGTGGTGGCAGCTTGTCTGCGTTTTTCTTGTCGCAGACATCCTGGAACTCGCTGTATTGAGGGGGTAGCAGATCCTTGACGGATAGTTTTGAGATGGTGGTGTCTTCGGGTGGAAGGACGGGTTTGTGGGAGCAATTTAGCGAGCAGAACTCGGACGGGAATCGTATGCAGCGGGTTTCCCAGTCCACCGAGGGGTTGTGGGTTGCCAACCATGGGATGCCCAAGATCACCGGGAACTTCGGGGAGGCGATCAGCGAGAAGTGGATCTTTTCGTGGTGATCGGGTTCTATAAGGAGTTGTAGTTCGGACAGGCCTCGCCGGAATTGGCTCCTCTGTGCCGCTGGGTTCCAGGTGGTGTCCGTGACCCAACAGCGAAACTCGGCGGTGTATTCGGTGACGGAGCGTCTCCCTTGCTGCAGACCATGTAGTCGCGCCTCGGCTGTCGCACAGCGGTTGGGGTCGTCGAAGACTTGGCTCATGGCGGAGATTAAGTTGTTTAGGTTGTCCAGGAGCTGACTGTAAGGTGATGCCCATGCTAATGCTTCATCCGTCAGGAGATTGACCATGAATAGCACCTTCTTTTTCTCGGTGGTGAAGGGGGCCGGGTACATCTGAAAATACATGCGGCATTGGTTTAGAAACCCCCGATACTGGCGTCTGTCGCCGCCGAATCTTGATGGGAGTGGCATGCAGGTGTCTGCGGCCGCGCCGCGGACGTCCAGGAGTTGCCTCTGTAGTTCAATAATCTCCATTTGCTGGCTTTGGACTACGCCTTGGAGCTGGGCAAATTTCTCCTGATATGTAGTACCAAATTCTTGAAGTTCGGAGACCTGCTTACGCAGAGTGGCCATTGCGGACTCCATAGTGTGGCTGATTATTCTGTAACAGTCCTACGGCTCACCTGAGTCAGAGGACAGCTGGCTGGAGGTAGGAGTGGAGCCCAGTGGCAAGGACCACAGGCAGGTAGTAGGTGCAGGATGTCTGGCAGAGGCGTAGTCGGTAGGCAGGCGGTGGGTCAGGGCAGGCCGCAGTAAGCGTGGTCAGACACTCCAGATGGCAACGGTGGTAGCAGTTCAGTAGGTAGGGACAAAGCAGAAGAGTAGTCGGTAGTCAATTCCTGGTCAGCAGTGGACTTCCAGTAGTAGCAAGAGCAGCAGATGAGGAGAAGCTTGATCAATAATCAGCAAACTGGAGTGCAAGTGGCTGGACTGATATAGTGAAGTACCAGGTGTGGGGAATCAAGGGTGATGAGCAAGGCTTGGCTAGACTGAGGTTAACTAATAGGGTTCAGGGAGGAATGTCCAGAGAGGATGGTAGCCTAGTAAGCAGGGCTACCGCCTGGGATGTGGCTGGTCACGGATTCGAATCCCGACGATACCTTTGCAAATATAATAAAATAAATATATATTGTGGCTCACCCGTATCTGTCAATGTGGTTAGGGTGCTCTGCTTTTTGGATGAATCACCTATTCATCCGGCAAAGTGACTTACAATTAGTTAACAATAAAAGCAGGCACTCACCAGCTGGCTAGTCTAATAAGTAGTAGCTTTATATAATAATATAAAATTTACAATAAAAAGTATACATAAAATGTTTAATATATAATGCACTGGGGGTAATTAGAACACTGTGGTATCTTGCTTTGGTTGGCTAACTGAATGGAAATTGGGCTTTGGGTCTATGGGTGTATAGAATACATATAATCAATTCATATAAATCAAGTAAGATAACACAAATACAAATACAAAACTCAAATGTCCTTCTGTGAACAAAAGCCTGTGAAGAATAAAATGGAGATCCTGTGGAAAATAAGTGAAAAAAAGTATATATACTGTTGATAAATTTTGAGTGAATATAGTGTTAAATAAGGTCGTGCATAGACCCAGTAGCGATTCCTCAAATGAGGTATGTATTGTTTCAATTCAGTAGCAATTCCTCTATGCGCTAGGCAGTAGGGCTTAGGTAAAGAGTGGTCGGGTTTTGGAACTGGGGCGTCCCCCTAGTTCTTCAAACCCTCTTACCTTGCCCTTGGTTAAGGCTAGACTCTTTAGAGGTGTCTCTCTCCTAAACGCTAGGGTCCTTGGTGCAGGATCCAATAGTGTGAGAATTTTTCGCCGGTCTCAGCGTTCCACGAAGGTGCTTCCTTGCGTCTCAGCAATCAGGAAGTGATCTCTCAAGTTCTCGTGGTCTCGCGTAGTCTCGCGATAAGTTGGTCCAGCTAAATTTGCACTGGATTGTAGATGCAGACTAGACGATATGGCTCACTGAGGAAGAGGGAGGACCCTCGAAACGCGTCTGGCTGGTTCCTGCGAGTAATTACCCACCTTAATCCGAATATACAAATAGTTGGAAGAATATCGTCTAGTCTGCATCTACAATCCAGTGCAAATTTAGCTGGACCAACTTATCGCGAGACTACGCGAGACCACGAGAACTTGAGAGATCACTTCCTGATTGCTGAGACGCAAGGACGGTAAGTATGCTGCTCCCCGCTACACTTACCATGGCTGTCAGGACTTTAGCGTCCCGGCAGCCATGGTAACTATTCAGAAAAAGCTAAACGTCGGGTCCGGCAATGCGCCGAAACGACGTTTAGCTTAAGGTCGGATCCGGATCAATGCCTTTCAATGGGCATTGATCCCGGATCCGGCCTTGCGGCAAGTCTTCAGGATTTTTGGCCGGAGCAAAAAGCGCAGCATGCTGCGGTATTTTCTCCGGCCAAAAAACGTTCCGTACCGGAACTGAAGACATCCTGATGCATCCTGAACGGATTACTCTCCATTCAGAATGCATTAGGATAATCCTGATCAGTATTCTTCCGGCATAGAGTCCCGACGACGGAACTCTATGCCGGAAGACAATAACGCAAGTGTGAAAGAGCCCTTAATTCACTCCAACTGTTACATAAACAAAAAATAAAGTTCGAGTTACACTTCCACAGTTTGATGACATCATAAAATGTCATATAAATCAAAACATTTTATACAGTAGAATAATAAAGTAAAAGGTTGAGTATGTGAAAGGTTAATGGTAGGAGGGGTAGGATAGAAGGGAAGTGAGGGTGTGGAGAAGGAAAGAGGGGGAAGAATAAAAATATGTAAAAGTACCAGTCATTTATGAGAAGCCTAAATATCTAAAGTATCTTAGACATGAACATGTACTAATCATATATCTATGAACCAAGAATAACAATTTAATTTAATGAAAATATATAATTCTAGACCAATCTCAGAGTCCTCATTAACTTTTGAAAGATGGTATATCCATTTACGCCATATATCTTCATATTTATCCACATTGTGTAGAACAGTCCATTTACGTTTTTCAAAGTTCTGTCTTTTATATATTTCCGCTCTCCACTCCGATATAGTGGGTGGATCTTCCTTGAGCCATTTCCTGGGTATGAGTACTTTCGCAGCATTTAGGAAAATATTTGTAAGGGTTGACTTAAATACTGCTTGAGATACATCATATATGTTAAAAAGAACAAGTTTCTCTGAGAGTATAACCTTTGTATCAAGCACTTCGCCTAAAATTTTAGATATTGAATGCCAGAATGGGGTGATTTTCATGCATGTGTACCAGATGTGTGAATAAGCAGGGGCGGACTGAACCCTCAGGGCCCCCGGGCAAAATAAATCAAGGGCCCCCTTAAAGGCCCCACCCATGTTCTGCTGCAAGCTCCATGCCCCACCTCCAGCCACACCCTATACAATCTTTAATAAGATTTCAAAGTTAAAGCAACACAAAAGGCACCCAGACCACTTCAGCTCATTGATGTGGTCTGGGTACAGTGTCCCTTTTGCAAATCGAGCTGCAATGTTCTAGAGAAACTGCATTGTTTACCTTCCAGCAATAAGTCAGCCTCTAGTCGCTGGCAGCCACCTGAGGGCTTCCTGGAGTAAAACAGACCTCTGGTCTGGTATCTGACGCTGGACGTCCTCACATTCTGCATGATGACCTCCAGGGTCAGATTTTTCCCCATAGGAAAGCATTGATTCAATGCTTTCGTATGGGGTGACCTAATCTTAGCGTCCATTAGTGAGCCTCTGTTAGAAGCAGTGTGGGCATAACTACTGTGAAGGGGGCACATATCTGGGCATAACTACTGTGAAAGGGGGGGAGGGCCCTTCACAGTAGTTATTAATCCCTTTCAGCAGTCCCCTCTTCAGTGAATGGAGGACTGCTGAAAGGGGTTAATAACTACTGTGAAGGGCCTAGCCGTCTGGGCAACCCCTCACCCACCTTGTACTTGTTCCACTGATCTGCTACTTGCGGGCTACATGGGCATGAGTTCAGTCACTTCGGTGGGCAATCCCATCCTGCGGCGGGTGATCCCGCGAGACCCGTGACCTACAGCGGCGGGTCTTGCGGGATCACGCGCTGCAGGACGGGATTGCCCACCGAAGTGACTGAACTCATTCCCGCGCAGCCCACAAGTAGCGGAACAATTACAAGAGGGGTGGGGAATAGCCAAATTAAAAAATATTTTGAACCAAAAGGTGTTATGGGGGCTCTGTGGATGGCACTGTTGTGGGGGGGGGGGGATCTGTGGGTGACACATATATAGCACCTTATGCTATATATGTGTCATCCACAGATCCCCCCATAACAGTGTCCCTGTGAGTGAATGATCCCCAATACAGGGTCTGGGGGCCGGCATCTGGTGTTGTAATGGCAGCGGGGCCCGATGCAGTCACTGTATTCTATTACACCAGGCCCCGCTCACTGTAATACTAATATTCATATGTGAACTTGAAATTCTCTGCGATCCTCTCCCTCTGAGCTCTCTGTACTCAAGCTCAGTAGCAGGCCGGGCGGCAGCGCAACTCACTGACGTCACGTGCCTGCTCCTCCCACTTTATGAATGAAGCAGGCGGAGCCAGTGGCCTGGTTGCTAGGGCTGGTGTCACCCGGTGCGGTAGAAAATGGTGTCACCCCCCCCCCCCAGCAATAATTTTTTAGCCCTATATGGGGCTATGGTGGTGCTGCTGCCATAGGGGGCATCCGTTAGCTCAGCAGACCCCCCCTAGCAGTCAGAGCCTGGTCTCGGGAGGGACACTTCCAGATTATTTTCTGTCCACCACCACAAAACAATGGTGCTTATAGAACAGACTACACAGTGTAGCGGTATACAGTATATTGTGTGGCACAGTGTAGCGGTATACTGTATATTGTGTGGCACAGTGTAGCGGTATACTGTATATTGTGGGGCACAGTGTAGGCTATATGTGTATAACATAAACATATTTCATATGAAAACTTACAGTTACTTGGCTTGGCCTTCGGGGATCTCGGACGCCACTTCTACACTAGGTCGGGGGCTCGGTGGAACTGATGTTGTGTTTCATCCTAATGAGAAAGATTTCATAATAAGGATTTGGGGAAGGGGCAGAGGGATAGCAGAGCAGGGTGAGGCTGGTGCTGCTACTAGGGGGTCATACCATGGGGAGTAATAAAGCCCACCATAATGCCCCCCCTCCTTTTAATGTGACAGTGCAAAAAATACCCCCTTGTAATGCTCCCAGTTGAGCTAATGTCCCCATAGTGCCTCCATAATGTCCCAGTATAAAATACCCCTATATAGTGCCCCCAGGAAATTCCCCCATAGTGCTCCTCTCCCCCTTCCTGCTAGTGCCCCCCATATTGTACCAGTATAAAATTACCCATATATAGTGCCCCAGTAGATGCCCTCAGTGACCGGCATCTGATAGGCTGCTGGTCTAGTGTCCCCCATAATGCCCCCCAATAATGTGCCAGATACTGGCACATTGGGGGGGTGGCACTATGATACTGGGACATGATGGGGGGGGCATCTATAGATGCCCCCCCCATCATGTCCCAGTATCATAGTGCCACCCCCCCAATGTGCCAGTATCAAGTGCCTCTCTCCTTCCCACCCCCATGTGCCAGTATCATACTGCCAAACCCCCCATGTGCCAGTATTAAGTGCCTCTCTCCTTCCCCCCATGTGCCAGTATCATAGTGCCAACCCCCCCCCCCCCCCCCCCCATGTGCCAGTGCCAGTATCAGGTGCCCTCGGACCATGGCCGAAGTGCCCGACCGGTCAGTCCGCCCCTGTGAATAAGTGCCTAATTCAGTATGACATCTCCAGCATCTTTCACTGATTGCATTATTTATTCTATGCATAACCAAAGGAGTTTTGTACCATCTCGCATTAATTTTGAATTGCATTTCTTGCATAGCATATGAACTTGAGGTCCCATTCATGGGTTTAGTCATCTGATCCATTTGGCTATCATTTAAACGATGTTGTAGTTCTTTGTTCCATTTTTCAATATATAGAGGTGTTAGTATCATTTAGTACTTTGTATAATTTAGACAATATTTGTTGGGGCGTATTGGGTGTATGGAGTAGTGTCGTTATAGTATTGTCAATACAATCCTTAGGCTTAGATCTCCACTGTAAGATATTTTTAAGTAACATGCTATATTGTTTAAGTGTCAAGTTGTGTAGACCATGGGAATTTTTGATTTCTGAAAATAATAGTACGGTTTCTCCCCTGTAAATGTCATTTAGCTCTAAGAATCTATTTATTTTATCACTTTGCAGTGCTTTAAGTATTTCTGTCCAAGTATGTGGAATGAGACTAGTTACTGGAATACTAAGGTCGCCACTTGGTAACAGATTATGTAATCTGTTTATGTTATGCCATTTTCCTAATATTAGTTTCGTAAACACGTTTTTAATTTTTCTTTTTTCTTTTTGCATAATTAGACGTTTTCCACAATAGTGAGTAGAAGTTGATGTCAGTGCATTCCTGCTCTACATCAGTCCATTTTTTCCCGGATGTGACTCTACTCCATTCTATGATCCTAGTAAGTACAGAAGCCTTGTAATAATTTTCCAGGTCAGGTAGGCCAGTGCCGCCATTTTTCCCTGACCTTGTTAGGGTTTTGTAGTGGATTCTGTTTTGCCTATTTTGCCATATAAATTTTAGGATGTTTTGTTTCATTTGTCTGAAGAAAGACAGAGGTATTTCTATTGGTAATGTTTGGGATAAATATAACATTTTTGGAAGGATAATCATTTTGATTAGATTTATCCTGCCAAAAATTAAAAGCTAGAGGGAATTCCAGTCCTTCAGCAATTTATTAATCTCCTTTAACAATGGCATAAAATTGATATTGTATAAGTCTGTCGACTCTTTACTACAGTGTTCATTTTAGGACATGGTCAGATATCATAGTCAAGTATCAAAATAATGCCAACGTAACACCTGACCCTGACACCTGACCCTGACCCTCACATCTGACTCTCATATCTGAGTTTGACTTATGCTCTTCATAGGTCAGGGTCAAAGTGAGAATGAGTTGAACAACAATCCCAAGCTTATACAAGGCAAGCTGGTAGCTCAGTGGTAATGCTGTTGCCCCATGTCCAGGCTTTATGAGTTCAAAACCCCTTTCAGCCTCTAAAAAATGTTTATATTTTATTATGCCCTAGATAAGAGGCAAATTTAAATGATGTGTGACGCTGATATCTCACGTCCTTCACTAGTCAGTGTCACAAGGGATCTTAGGTTTACTGTGTTTTTTGCTATACTACATCTCATAGATCAAAAAAAAAATCACCAACTTTGGTGTCTAGAGCTAAAGCTCAGTGGTAAGACACTTGTGTGGCATGTAGTGTTCATGGGTTCAAAACCCCTTCCAGGCTTTTTATAAAATTAATATTTTATATTTTATTGAGCTGTAGATCAGAGACAAATTCAAATGGTGTGTGATGTAAGTAGTCCTTTTTTATTTTATTAAGAGTACATGGGCAGCACTATAGTAAAGGGGCCCTGTATACAGAGCTATTTCCTGGATTTTACATATCTACTGTATATATGTGTATTATACACAGTGTGCTATAGCTTCACCACACTGAGATCTGCTCAGAAAGCTGAAATACATATTACTGGCTTATCCACAGACACAATATATGACCATACAGATCGCAGTACTATGTGATAGCTTCTAAGTATAGTAATGTTATAGCTTGGAGGTTACATTAATGGCTTTGCATGTTGAAGTCCCCAGAAAGACAAAAGTTTTTTTCTTTAATAGCATATACTATAATAAATAATATATGTCATTAACCCATAGGATACCAGCGCTGTACATGTATGTCGCTGGAAACACGGTCACAAATCCCAGCGCCATACAGGTACAGCGCTCTGATCGGGCGCCAACAGGAGCTACTCCCGCCCGATCAGCTGCAGGGGTCCGGCAGGCACTAATAGTTGGACCATTGCTGTATGCACCGGCATCGGTGAAAACACTGATGCCGGCTCATTAACCCTTGCACTGCCGCGGTCAGCGCTGACGGCTGCATGTGCGGTATCCCCGTGGTGCTGTGACGTCAGCCTGCTGTCTAGCCCTGTCAGTCAATGGGGGGAGGGGTGTGGGTGCAGAGCACAGGGGGTGTTCTAGAGCATTGCTCAGAATAGGGTTGCCACCTGTACGGGAATTACCCGAACAGTCCGGGTTTGCAATCCTGTGCCCGGGTACAAGCCTTTCTCAGACCCGGGCACAGGATCAGCTGTGAATGATGTGAGTGGCTGTGAGTGGCTGGGCACAGGGAGATGAGCGCTTCCATTGTGGAAGCGCTCATCTCCATAGTCATCTGTATCGCCGTCCTCAGGACATCGATACAGACGGCTGTGCTGCGGCAGGGGAGGGAGAGGCGTCTCCCTCCCCTGTTCCTCGGATAGGCTGCGGGCCTTGTGCCCGCAGCCTATCAGAGGCCGGTGCAGGCGGCGCAATGACGCCATCACGCCGCCTGTGCCGTACAGCACGGTACACAGGCCGGGAAGAGGCCTGCATCGCATTGTTGGAGGTAAGTAAAAGTTTTTTTTTTTTTTTTTAGAGAAGAGGCACCTGAAATTGGCACATATGGGGGAAGGGGTGGAAAGAGACACCCTATACTGGCACATATTGGGGAGGAGGAGAAATGAGGCACTTGAAACTGGCACATATGGGGGAAGGGGGGGGGGGAGAGGCACCTTATACTGGCACATATTTGGGGGGGGAGAAAAGAGGCACTTGAAATTGGCACATATAAGGGAAGGGGGGAAGAGGCACCTTATACTGGCACATATTGGGGGGAGAAAAGAGGCACTTCTTACTGACACATGGGGGGCACTTCTTACTGGCACATTATTTGGGGGCTTCTACTGAGGCCACAAAGAAGGGGTATTTTATATGGGGGGCTCTGCATTGTACTAGTATTAGGCTACTTTCACACTAGCGTTCGGGTGTCCGCTCGTGCGCACCGTTTGAAGGGGCTCACGAGCGGCCCCGAACGCATCCGTCTGGCCCCAATGCATTCTCAGTGGAGGCGGATCCACTGAGAATGCATCCGCCTGCCAGCGTTCAGCCTCCGCTCCGCTCAGTGAGCGGACACCTGAACGCTGCTTGCAGCGTTCGGGTGTCCGCCTGGCCGTGCGGAGGCGAGCGGATCCGTCCAGACTTATAATGGAAGTCAATGGGGACGGATCCGCTTGAAGATGACACAATATGGCTCAATCTTCAAGCGGATCCGTTCCCCATTGACTTTCAATGTAAAGTCTGAACGGATCGGCTCAGACAACTTTCACACTTAGAAAATTTTCTACGTTTTATTGCAGACTCATCCGTTCTGAACGGATGCGAACGTCTGCATTATCGGAGCGGATCCGTCTGATGAAACATCAGACGGATCCGCTCCGAACGCTAGTGTGAAAGTAGCCTTATCAGGGGATTGGGGAGCACAGCGGCACAGTATTGGGGGTAGTAGGATGATTTGTCCAGAAGATGGGAGGATGATGGAAAAGTAGTAAACTAAGATTTTTTTTTTGTTGTTGTCAAACTGCAGAGACGAAAAATGGCGACAAAATGGTAGTCTGGTCTGAAGGTCTGAAAGGAGAAGATGAGGAAAGAGAACATCTACATCAAGGGAGATGTCACTGGATGTAAGAGGTATGAGGCGCTGTATTTCTGTAGTGATGGGATCAGGGGCGTAACGATCGTGGTGCGAAAGTGACCAGGGGTGGAGGCGGGACATGGGTGTGGCTGGAGGCGGGACATGGGTGGGGCCTGGAAGAGGGCCCTCCCTCCCTTCTGTTCAGGTTTGGCTTGAAGAAAAAGGTGGCAACCCTAAACGCCATGCGCAAAACCCGAGCATGGTACAAAGAAGTTGCGGTCTACTTGGTGCAGGTTGCCTTGTACAACTCTTTTGTACTATCCTGGAGCGCTGGCAACACAGAGAAATTCCTTCAGTTCTAGGAGGCAGTCCTCAAGGCCCTGATCTTTTCTGACCGGGAAAGAGCAGGCCGGAGTACCTCGGGAACTGGAGGCGCCAGGATCGTCCCTGGCCAACACTTTCCAGGTGTGGTTCCCCCATACTGGAAAGAAGGGACGGTACCAAAAAAAAGTGCAGCGTGTGTAACATGAGGGGGTAACGGAAGGACACCACCACTCAGACACGTGTCCCGATCATCCGAGCCTCTGCATTGACGGTTGCTTCAGGGAGTGCCACACTTCCATGGAGTACTAAATCTATAATCCCCTTCCCCCATTTTAATTTATTTCTCCACAGTCTTCACAGGAATAGCTGCAAAGTGGAGGAGAAGATTCAAAATCTCCTTTTATTACACTAACATGTTCTTGTAGCCCCTTTTATTTCGTTTTTACAAGGGGTAATAGGAGAAAAAGCGCCCCAAAATTCGCAGTCCATAAGAGGTTCTGTCACCAGAATCAACCCTATTAGACCATACATACTGCCTGGTAGGGCTCATTATGCTGATTATGTATGATAAATAGCTGCAGAGATTCATATGCAAATAAACAATTCGAGCACTCAGAGGCGGGGCTGAATATTCTGAGCAATGCTCTATAACACCCCCTGTGCTCTGCACCCACACCCCTCCCCCCATTGACTGACAGGGCTAGACAGCAGGCTGACATCACAGCACCACGGGGATACCGCACATGCAGCCGTCAGCGCTAACCGCGGCAGTGCAAGGGTTAATGAGCCGGCATCAGTGTTTTCACCGATGCCGATGCATACAGCAGGGCTCCAACTATTAGTGCCTGCCGGACCCCTGCAGCTGATCGGGCGGGAGTAGCTCCTGTTGGCGCCCGATCAGAGCGCTGTACCTGTATGGCGCTGGGATTTGTGACCGTGTTTCCAGCGACATACATGTACAGCGCTGGTATCCTATGGGTTAATTACATATTATTTATTATAGTATATGCTATTAAAGAAAAAAACTTTTGTCTTTCTGGAGACTTCAACATACAAAGCCATTAATGTAACCTCCAAACTATAACATTACTATACTTAGAAGCTAGACAATTCAATTATCTTATCTGGAAGAAAGGTCAACACAGGACTGCTTATAACTAGGGATGAGCGAACCCGAACTGTATAGTTCGGGTTCGTACCGAATTTTGGGGTGTCCGTGACACGGACCCGAACATTTTCGTAAAAGTCCGGGTTCGGTGTTCAGCGCTTTCTTGGCGCTTTTTGAAAGGCTGCAAAGCAGCCAATCAACAAGCGTCATACTACTTGCCCCAAGAGGCCATCACAGCCTTGCCTACTATTGGCATGGCTGTGATTGGCCAGTGCAGCATGTGACCCAGCCTCTATATAAGCTTGGGTCACGTAGCGCTGCATGTCACTCTGCTGATTCAAGCATAGGGAGAGGTTGGTGCTGCGACGTTAGGGCGAGATTAGGCAGATTAACTCCTCCAAAAGACTTCATTCTGTGATCGATCTGCAGCTGTGGATCATTGAAATGCTAATATCGACTTGCTCACTTTTTTAGGCTGCCCAGAGCGTTTTTAGATCACTTTTTTTCTGGGGTGATCGGCGGCCATTTTGTGGCTTGTGGTGCGCCAGCACAAGCTATCACCAAGTGTATTTAACCATCAATAGTGTGGTTATTTTGTGCTATATCCTACATCAGCTGCAGGCTGAGCCTGTGTCACCGAAGTGCATTTAACCATCAACAGTCTGATTATTTTTTGGCCATATACTACATCAGCTGCAGACTGAGCCTGTGTCACCGAAGTGCATTTAACCATCAACAGTCTGGTTATTTTTTGGCCATATACTACATCTGGTGCAGGCTGAGCCTGTGTCACCCAAGTGCATTTAACCATCAATAGTGTGGTTATTTTTTGGCCATATACTACATCAGGGGCAAGTTGAGCCTGTCACCCATCGCCTAAAAAATAGACCTAACATTTCTATTCAACCAAATTTGTACTGTTTTAGCTGGTCAAGTTATTTGTAGTGACCGTAAAAGCACAGTTTTTGTTCTGGGTTGAAAAACTATTCCCAAATTTGCCATTCTCAAAATAACTAGTTTCTGCTATATGAGGCCTACTTGAAATCTATCCCAAAAAGGATATCTTACATTGAAGGTGCTGATAGTGTCATTCAGAAAAACCTAAGACCTCTCTCCTCTGCCTGGGTGCCGGGGCCTAAATGTGTGACAGTGGCCTGTTCCAGTGGTGGGTGACGTGAAGCCTGATTCTCTGCTATGACATGAAGACAGATTCTGTGCTGACATAAGGCCAAAAAATCTGTTACGGGACCTCTCTCCTCTGCCTGGGTGCCGGGGCCTAAATGTGTGACAGTGGCCTGTTCCAGTGGTGGTTGACGTGAAGCCTGATTGTCTGCTATGACATGAAGACAGATTCTGTGCTGACATAAGGCCAGATTCTCTGTTACGGGACCTCTCTCCTCTGCCTGGGTGCCGGGGCCTAAATGTGTGACAGTGGCCTGTTCCAGTGGGGGGTGACGTGAAGCCTGATTCTCTGCTATGACATGAAGACAGATTCTGTGCTGACATAAGGCCAGATTCTCTGTTACGGGACCTCTCTCCTCTGCCTGGGCCTTAATATGTGACAGTGGCCTGTTCCAGTGGTGGGTGACGTGAAGCCTGATTCTCTGCCATGACATTAAGACAGATTCTGTGCTGACATAAGGCCAGATTCTCTGTTACGGGACCTCTCTCCTCTGCCTGGGTGCCTGGGCATAAATGTGTGACAGTGGCCTGTTCCAGTGGTGGGTGACGTGAAGCCTGATTCTCTGCTATGACATGAAGACTGATTCTGCGCTGACATGAAGCCAGATTCTCTGCTATGGCATGAAGAGACTGATTCTCTGCTGACGTGAAGCCAGATTCTCTGCTATGGGACCTCTGTCCAATTGATATTGGTTCATTTTTATTTTTTTAATTTTAATTTTAATTCATTTCCCTATCCACATTTGTTTGCAGGGGATTTACCTACATGTTGCTGCCTTTTGCAGCCCTCTAGCTCTTTCCTGGGCTGTTTTACAGCCTTTTTAGTGCCCAAAAGTTCGGGTCCCCATTGACTTCAATGGGGTTCGGGTTCGGGACGAAGTTCGGGTCGGGTTCGGATCCCGAACCCGAACATTTCCGGGAAGTTCAGCCGAACTTCTCGAACCCGAACATCCAGGTGTTCGCTCAACTCTACTTATAACATCTTAACGAAACCTAAAAAAGCAGGAGGTCTTGGCCTGCCAGACTTTGAGAAGTATCGAGATGCGGCGACCATATCCAGAATCTTGGAATCTAACATCAGACCAATAAGGAAGCCCTGGGTGGACCTGGAGGAGAGTTGTGCCCGCTCAACCAGGTTACATGGAAGACTGTCTATAATTGTGGTAGGGGCTGAGGTGTACGTCAGCTTGGAGTTGGGTGGGGGGGCCTACCACCCTCCAAGATCTATTATCGCTGAACTGTGCCCGGAGCCAGAGCGGGGTAGGCCTGTATATGTGGGCCACCCAAGAGAGTGGAATGAAGAAAGAAGGGTCGGGAGGGTGGGGCCTTAAGCGACCGTCCTGGAGGTGCGCCCACCCGGGCAGTAAGAGCCGTGCCCCGCGGCTTATATATCCCCCGCCGCTTATCCCCACTGAATGCTGCCCCTGCACCCGGTCTACTAAAGGGTGTGAAGATACGAGCCCGAGGACCGGAGGATTGCTGGTGCTGCGCTCTGTCTGCCGTCCCAGCCAAGTCAGGCGAAAGTAGATCCGGCCGCGGCGGATCTAGAAGATCCAAGTCTTTAAATTGCCCCTGCTGACGCCTGCTAAAGTCATTGAGGGAGCGGTAAGTGCCCCGGACCACTTACATCTAAATCGCAGGCAAATTCAGGACTATACTAGCGTCCCTGTGCCGGCCCTCTGCCATATAGTCCCAGCTGCCGCCCTTGCTAGAAGATCAATCCGCCGCCTGTGAATAGGCAGCAAATTTAAATTGCATTAAAGACATAGCAGCTATATAACGTCCCACAGTGACTGAATTAAGTACAGCTGCTCTGTTTAAATATTCAGGAAGCCTGCACTTTAATAAATTGGATTACAACAATAGTTTAAAAACACACCAGAAAGTCAGTGAGAGTTCTCATTAAAATCCCTACTTGTCAATAGGAAATAGTGCGGAGAAGCAATATTTTAAAGGGAACAACTGATCTGTGAAGCGATCACCTTGCCAAGCACCCTGACTGTTGTCCAGTAATAAAATAGATATCACCTCTATGCCGTACTGCACTAGGCATTTTTGTGTAATTTAAAGGGAAAGTAGCCCTCTTTCCGAAACAAAGCCTGCAAGTCAATACACCACTATACTTTCAAGTGCCATAAATATTAGCCCTGTGAAACGCGGCTGGGTGCAGAGGCCTTGCCCGGTACCCTGCCAGTGAAACAGAGGCACTTTATTTGGCAAAAAAAATATAAAAAATTTGCAGAACACGTAGCTACTACTTAGTCGGTGTAATTTAAAGGGGCCACTCCCAGATATATAAATTCAGTGCATTAGCTTCTTATTCTCTTATACGGCTCAAGAAGCTATCCGTGAATTCTTTAGTTCTTCCTTCCAGAATATGTGCTGAAGATATTGATTAGGGGGGACCTGCCCGAAGAAGACTACACGCAAGTGACCTTCATGTGAGCTCTAGCACAACGTAAAACCAACTTGATTCAATACGCCAAGCTATCAAATAAGTACCTACATATTGTGGGAGACTACAGCACGAGCAATGAGTAAGCCCAGAAATTTAATAGAGAGCGGAAAACCCTCTGGGACCCCCAAAAGGACCCAGAGTATATCTAGATCACATAAGCTCAGCCCAAACGCCTCTGAATTTGTACAAGGGAGGTCGGCTAAGACTACTGATAAATACCAAAACGAGGCGAGATATGCGTCCGATTCGGAAGATGAAGTCGTACAGGAGCAAGACGACCTCAGGCAACACATCAAAAATTTACCAACTATAGAAAACATACAAGGCCTGTTTAAAGACTGGCTCACACCAGTTAAAAGCGACCTTTCGGAAATAAAAACTGATTTCAAACGGCTAAACGAAAGAATGGACTCTATTAAAGAGGACAATGCACAGATTATTTCGCATGCTGCCTTCCTTGAAGAAAAAGTTGCCTCGCAGCAAATAGAAATACATAATCTGCAAATGCATATGGATGATCTAGAGAACCGCTCTAGACGTAATAATTTACGTATAAAGGGTCTACCGGAATCAGTGGAGGACAAAGATGTATCAAAAGCCCTTATTTCTATTTTCCTGGAACTTTTAGGCAAAGAGGAGGACTTTGACATTGGTCTGGAGAGGGCACATAGAGTTTATCGACCGAGATCAGTTTCTGCAGATGTCCCAAGAGACGTGCTACATCTTAAGCTTCTCCATAAAAGAAGAGGTCTTAAAAAAAGCACGGTTCGCCAAAAAAATTGAATTTGAAGGGAGTACAATCACGATTTTTCAGGATCTATCAAGACTGACCCTGGAGAAGCGAAGACAACTTATTCCTTTGACAAGGACACTGAGGGAGAAAAACATCAAATACAGGTGGTTGTACCCGTTCGGCCTTTCTATTAGCCACGCTGGGAAACAGTTGACGGTGCGCTCATCAGAGGATCTTGCCTTCGCTTTAAATAAACTGGACTTAAACCACATATCCGTCCCGGAATGGTTGCCAGAGGAACCGACTCCCCCATCACCAGGTCTCCCATCTAAGGCCAATTGTGATCAGTATTCAACTCCACAGACGAGAAGAAGAGATGAAGAAGGCTTTCACCGACCCAGAGCTCCAAGGAAGCTGACGAGAGATGCCACTCCATCTTCCAGGCAGCACACACCCGCTTGACATGATGGGTGACATATCCTTGTTTCTAATTTTATACTCAGTTATGTGATGTGTATAACTAATTCTGTTGTTATTCGTTTATATCTCTAGCTATACTCAGACTATCACAAAAAAAAAAAAAAAAAATGATGGTTATACACTATTATTAACACAAGCTTTACTTTTCAGGATACAGACAATAGAAATGTAGGTTGTTGTTTGATATAATATGTTGGAAGATTTTACTTGTAAAAGTTTATCAATATTGCGGGTCTTGTCACTTGCCTTAAACTGGTAGTGAGAAGGCGTGCAATTGCACTACTTAGATGTTACTTGTTTAAACTGAAGCATCATAGGTTTACGGGCGTTTTCACCCCCCCTAAGATTTGAGTTTTGTAACTTCTATTTCTGCATCTACCTCATGAAAGTAATGTGGTAGAACTCACGGTGTTTACTTAAGATAGTAGATTGTTCTCCCTCTCCCCCCCCCCCACCCTTGACGGTACCACACCCCCAGTGTGGTTGGAACTCAGTCTCTCTAGTTCTAAGAGGACTGACGCTGTCAATACTTTCCGGGTACTATTCCTCTACTGGTTGGAGGAGTACCTTTCTATATTTACTTGTAATTTAGGTTACATAACCTCCCCAAATTTACACTCCTTTTAATTTACCCCATTATTGCATTACCTGCGAATTTACTTCCACTGACACAGCCTTGGGAATCTTCTTATTTACTTTTTTCTGTTCCTGTTTTGCCCTCTCATAAACCTTCCTTACCCCTCCGTCCTTGGTAGTTTAACGCTCCTTTATAACAAGCTAATTTGTACTACTAACATGCCTGAACTATACTGTGTCTCTTTCAATGCCAATGGGCTGAATATCCCATCTAAGAGAGGGCAAGTTTTGCAGTCTTTCAAGAAGAAACATGTTGATGTATTGTTTCTTCAGGAAACTCACTTCCGCAAACCTTCCACCCCGATAATGAAAAATAGCTACTATAAGATTTGGTTTAATGCGTGCACACCACTGAAGAAGCAAAAAGGTGTATCGATCGTCTTTGGCAAAAACATAGATTTCAAAAAAACAGATATGGTGGTAGATCCAGATTTGTAAAGGGTTATGTTGGCGAAACACTCTATACTTTTGCAAATGTATACGCTCCAAACCAAAAGCAGGTGATCTTTTTGAGGTCGGTTTTCAAGATTCTTGTCACTTTTAGTGAGGGCCACATACTGATTGGTGGAGATTTTAATATCGCACCTGACCCAAGCATGGACTCTTCATCAGGCTAATCCAATTATACAAAACAAAAATTAAAAAGGTTTGGAGACATACTGGAGGAGCACCTGCTAGTGGATATATGGAGAGTTATGCATCCTAACACGAGAGACTATTCTTTTTATTCAAACACATTCCATTCACACTCAAGAATAGATTTTTTTCTCGTAAGCCAGAAAGACATCGGTCTAGTTCATAAGTCAGAATACGACATTAGGTTGCTATCCGATCATACACCAATTTTTATGTTATTTAAAACTGAACATCCTAGTTTTAGAGTAAACAATTGGATCCTAAATGAAAGCTTGTTAAATAGCGATAAAAATAAAAAATACGTTTCCTCAGAGCTAGAACACTTCTTCAAAGAAAATAAGACGGAAGATGTAAATAATTCTGTAGTATGGGAAACACATAAGGCGGTAGTGAGAGGCCTTTTGATGAAACTGGGCGCTAAAGAAAAGAGAGAAAGGGAAAAACAATTGGCTACACTACTTGAACAGATTAGGTCCCTTGAGAAAGTCCATAAAACCTCTCCAGACAAAAGAACTGAAGCTAAACTAGCAGAACTTAGAACAAATGTGAAGAATATTCTGGATCACTCTTTTCAGAGATACGTACATATGGCTAAATACAGACATTACCTGTACGCTAACAAGTGTGGTAAAGAGCTTGCTAGGCTGATTAAAAAAGAGAGAGCTAGGAATAATATCAACAAAATCAAAAATAGCCTTAACCAAACTCTACAAGACTCCAACGAGATAGCCTCGACCTTTAGAGAGTACTACGAGAAGCTGTACAACTTAAATGCCACAGAAACAAAAAAAGACATAGATAACAGACATTGTAAGATTAAAGATTACTTAGAAAATATTACAACCTTCACGCTAACCCTGGAACAAAAAGACTCCTTAAATGATCCATTCACCCTAGCCGAGGTCCTTAAGGCAATAAAAAACCTAAGATTGGGAAAAAGTCCAGGCCCAGACGGTTACTATAAAAAGTTCAAAGACATATTGGCTCCCCGTCTAGTGGAATACTTCAATTTAATAGGAAAGGAAGAGTCATGGAGGGAGGAATCCCTTATCGCCCATATTACACTAATCCATAAAGAAGGGAAAGACCCGACTGAATGTTCTCATTACCGTCCGATCTCGCTACTAAATGTCGATCTAAAGCTATATGCTACATTACTGGCGGGTAGGATTAGTACTTTAGTTGGAGCACTTGTCGGTGATGATTAGGTGGGATTTGTACCTGGCCGTGAGGCCAAAGACAACACAACGAAAGTGGTCCATTTAATGCAATTCGCCAAAGTCAGACGCATCCCAACAATCCTGATCGCCTCTGACGGCGAGAAGGCGTTTGACAGGCTGAATTGGAATTACCTTCGCAATACTCTTATAAAATTTGGATTCCCAGAAATTTTCATAAATAAAGTTATGGCCCTTTATACAATTCCCAAAGCAAAAATTAAGGTAAACAGAGTTTTGTCAAACCCTTTTCCTATCAGTAATGGAACAAGGCAGGGATGCCCTTTATCTCCACTTTTATTCATACTCTCCCTAGAACCGTTCTTGACCAAAATCAGGTCAAATAATTCCATAAATGGCCTAAACACAGGATCCGGAGAACATAAAATAGCGGCATTTGCCGACGATACTCTATTTGTAATAACCAATCCGGAATCCTCTTTACCGAACTTGTTAGAAGAGTTTTCACTTTTTCATGAAGTATCAGACTTCAAAATCAACTTAACTAAATCAGAAATCTATAATATCAACGTCAGACCCCGTGACTGGGAGAAAATTGTCTCTGAGTGCCTTGAAACCAGCGATTGGTGCTTTCAAGTACCTGGGAACTAATCTTTGCCATAATATAAAAGAACTCTACAAATTGAATTTCCCCAAAATACTAAAACAGACGGAAATACAACTTAAGGAATGGGAGGATCTTTGGTTATCTTGGTTTGGTAGAATAAATGTGATAAAAATGTCTATAGTCCCCAAGATTCTATACCTATTACAAACGCTGCCCATCAATATACCCAAAGATTTCTTTAAGAAACTCAGGAGATTGATTGCTAAGTTCATTTGGAAGGGCAAAGCTTCTAGGCTATCCTATGAGCTTCTATCTAGAGCCAGGAAAGACGGAGGGGTTAATCTCCCAGATTTAGAGAAATTCTATAAAGCTGCGTGGCTTTCCAGGTCACTCGAATGGTTCACACATCCGGTAAGAAAGAAATGGGTCTCGATAGAACGTGATTTCGCAGGAATAGACTTAACGTCTCTGCTATGGAAGACCTCTACCTTCCCAAAAAGACGAAAAGGAATTAAAAATGTAATAACTAGGGAAACAGTCAGGAAGTGGCACTCCTTGAACGCTACCTTACTGGGACTTATGTAGGAACTCCACTTTAATTCCTAAATTAACAGAAAAGGAATACTCAAAACTATACAAACACGTCTCAATATTAAACACTAAAGTTAATCAGCTTTCACATTTTAAAGGTATTACCAAACTGATCTTGGGGGGGGTAGTTAATATCTAATCTGCACAAGGGATGGACAGGTCCTGTGGGATCCATGCCTGGTTCATTTTTATGAACGTCAGCTTGTCCACATTGGCTGTAGACAGGCGGCTGCGTTTGTCTGTAATGACGCCCCCTGCCGTGCTGAATACACGTTCAGACAAAACGCTGGCCGCCGGGCAGGCCAGCACCTCCAAGGCATAAAAGGCTAGCTCTGGCCACGTGGACAATTTGGAGACCCAGAAGTTGAATGGGGCCGAACCATCAGTCAGTACGTGGAGGGGTGTGCACAGGTACTGTTCCACCATGTTAGTGAAATGTTGCCTCCTGCTAACACGTTCCGTATCAGGTGGTGGTGCAGTTAGCTGTGGCGTGTTGACAAAACTTTTCCACATCTCTGCCATGCTAACCCTGCCCTCAGAGGAGCTGGCCGTGACACAGCTGCGTTGGCGACCTCTTGCTCCTCCTCTGCCTTCGCCTTGGACTTCCACTGGTTCCCCTGTGACATTTGGGAATGCTCTCAGTAGCGCGTCTACCAACGTGCGCTTGTACTCGCGCATCTTCCTATCACGCTCCAGTGTAGGGAGTCAGGTGGGCACATTGTCTTTGTACCGGGGATCCAGCAGGGTGGCAACCCAGTAGTCCGCACACGTTAAAATGTGGGCAACTCTGCTGTCGTTGCGCAGGCACTGCAGCATGTAGTCGCTCATGTGTGCCAGGCTGCCCAGAGGTAAGGACAAGCTGTCCTCTGTGGGAGGCGTATCGTCATCGTCCTGTGTTTCCCCCCAGCCACGCACCAGTGATGGGCCCGAGTTGCTTTGGGTGCCACCCCGCTGTGAAAATGCTTCATCCTCATCCTCCTCGTCCTCCAGTAGTGGGCCCTGTCTGGCCACATTTGTACCTGGCCTCTGGTGTTGCAAAAAACCTCCCTCTGAGTCACTTCGAAGAGACTGGCCTGAAAGTGCTAAAAATGACCCCTCTTCCTCCTGGGCCACCTCCTCTTCCATCATCGCCCTAAGTGTTTTCTCAAGGAGACATAGAAGTGGTATTGTAACGCTGATAACGGCGTCATCGCCACTGGCCATGTTGGTGGAGTACTCGAAACAGCGCAACAGGGCACACAGGTCTCGCATGGAGGCCCAGTCATTGGTGGTGAAGTGGGGCTGATCCGCAGTGCGACTGACCCGTGCGTGCTGCAGCTGAAACTACACTATGGCCTGCTGCTGCTCGCACAGTCTGTCCAGCATATGCAAGGTGGAGTTCCACCTTGTGGGTACGTCGCATATGAGGCGGTGAGCGGGAAGGCCGAAGTTACGCTGTAGCGCAGACAGGCAAGCAGCGGCAGGGTGTGAACGCCGGAAGCGCGAACAGACGGCCCGCACTTTATGCAGCAGCTCTGACATGTCGGGGTAGTTGCGAATGAACTTCTGCACCACCAAATTCAGCACATGCGCCAGGCAAGGGATGTGCGTCAAACCGGCTAGTCCCAGAGCTGCAACGAGATTTCGCCCATTATCGCACACCACCAGGCCGGGCTTGAGGCTCACCGGCAGCAACCACTCGTCGGTCTGTTGTTCTATACCCCCCCACAACTCCTGTGTGGTGTGGGGCCTGTCCCCCAAACATATGAGTTTCAGAACGGCCTGCTGACGTTTACCCCGGGCTGTGCTGAAGTTGGTGGTGAAGGTGTGTGGCTGACTGGATAAGCAGGTGGAAGAAGAGGAGGAGGAAGCTGAGTAGGAGGAGGAGGAGGAGACAGGAGGCAAAGAATGTTGCCCTGCGATCCTTGGCGGCGGAAGGACGTGCGCCAAACAGCTCTCCGCCTGGGGCCCAGCCGCCACTACATTTACCCAGTGTGCAGTTAGGGAGATATAGCGTCCCTGGCCGTGCTTACTGGTCCACGTATCTGTGGTTAGGTGGACCTTGCCACAGATGGCGTTGCGCAGTGCACACTTGATTTTATCGGACACTTGTTTGTGCAGGGAAGGCACGGCTCTCTTGGAGAAGTAGTGGCGGCTGGGAACAACATACTGTGGGACAGCAAGCGACATGAGCTGTTTGAAGCTGTGTGTGTCCACCAGCCTAAATGACAGCATTTCATAGGTCAGTAGTTTAGAAATGCTGGCATTCAGGGCCAGGGATCGAGGGTGGCCAGGTGGGAATTTACGCTTTCTCTCAAATGTTTGTGAGATGGAGAGCTGAACGCTGCCGTGTGACATGGTTGAGATGCTTGGTGACGCAGGTGGTGGTGTTGGTGGTGCATCCCATGTTTGCTGGGCGGCAGGTGCCAACGTTCCTCCAGAGGCGGAGGAAGAGGCCGAGGCGGCGGCAGCAGCAGCAGAAGAGGCCGAGGCGGCAGCAGCAGAAGAGGTAGCAGGGGGAGCCTGAGTGACTTCCTTGTTTTTAAGGTGTTTACTCCACTGCAGTTCATGCTTTGCATGCAGGTGCCTGGTCATGCTAAGGTTCAGAACGTTAATGCCTCGCTTCAGGCTCTGATGGCACAGCGTGCAAACCACTCGGGTCTTGTCGTCAGCACATTGTTTGAAGAAGTGCCATGCCAGGGAACTCCTTGAAGCTGCCTTTGGGGTGCTCGGTCCCAGATGGCGGTGGTCAGTAGCAGGCGGAGTCTCTTGGCGGCGGGTGTTCTGATTTTGCCCACTGCTCCCTCTTTTGCTACGCTGTTGGCTCGGTCTCACCACTGCCTCTTCCTCCGAACTGTAAAAGTCAGTGGCACGACCTTCATTCCATGTGGGGTCTAGGACCTCATCGTCCCCTGCATCGTCTTCCACCCAGTCTTGATCCCTGACCTCCTGTTCAGTCTGCACACTGCAGAAAGACGCAGCAGTTGGCACCTGTGTTTCGTCATCATCAGAGACGTGCTGAGGTGGTATTCCCATGTCCTCATCATCAGGAAAAATAAGTGGTTGTGCGTTAGTCTGCGCTACAGCGTAACTTCGGCCTTCCCGCTCACCGCCTCATATGCGACGTACCCACCAGGTGGAACTCCACCTTGCATATGCTGGACAGACTGTGCGAGCAGCAGCAGGCCATAGTGGAGTTTCAGCTGCAGCACGCACGGGTCAGTCGCACTGCGGATCAGCCCCACTTCACCACCAATGACTGGGCCTCCATGCGAGACCTGTGTGCCCTGTTGCGCTGTTTCGAGTACTCCACCAACATGGCCAGTGGCGATGACGCCGTTATCAGCGTTACAATACCACTTCTATGTCTCCTTGAGAAAACACTTAGGGCGATGATGGAAGAGGAGGTGGCCCAGGAGGAAGAGGAGGAAGAGGGGTCATTTTTAGCACTTTCAGGCCAGTCTCTTCGAAGTGACTCAGAGGGAGGTTTTTTGCAACACCAGAGGCCAGGTACAAATGTGGCCAGACAGGGCCCACTACTGGAGGACGAGGAGGATGAGGATGAAGCATTTTCACAGCGGGGTGGCACCCAAAGCAACTCGGGCCCATCACTGGTGCGTGGCTGGGGGGAAACACAGGACGATGACGATACGCCTCCCACAGAGGACAGCTTGTCCTTACCTCTGGGCAGCCTGGCACACATGAGCGACTACATGCTGCAGTGCCTGCGCAACGACAGCAGAGTTGCCCACATTTTAACGTGTGCGGACTACTGGGTTGCCACCCTGCTGGATCCCCGGTACAAAGACAATGTGCCCACCTGACTCCCTACACTGGAGCGTGATAGGAAGATGCGCGAGTACAAGAGCACATTGGTAGACGCGCTACTGAGAGCATTCCCAAATGTCACAGGGGAACCAGTGGAAGCCCAAGGCGAAGGCAGAGGAGGAGCAAGAGGTCGCCAACGCAGCTGTGTCACGGCCAGCTCCTCTGAGGGCAGGGTTAGCATGGCAGAGATGTGGAAAAGTTTTGTCAACACGCCACAGCTAACTGCACCACCACCTGATACGGAACGTGTTAGCAGGAGGCAACATTTCACTAACATGGTGGAACAGTACCTGTGCACACCCCTCCACGTACTGACTGATGGTTCGGCCCCATTCAACTTCTGGGTCTCCAAATTGTCCACGTGGCCAGAGCTAGCCTTTTATGCCTTGGAGGTGCTGGCCTGCCCGGCGGCCAGCGTTTTGTCTGAACGTGTATTCAGCACGGCAGGGGGCGTCATTACAGACAAACGCAGCCGCCTGTCTACAGCCAATGTGGACAAGCTGACGTTCATAAAAATGAACCAGGCATGGATCCCACAGGACTGGAACAGGCCACTGTCACACATTTAGGCCCCGGCACCCAGGCAGAGGAGAGAGGTCCCGTAACAGACAATCTGGCCTTATGTCAGCACAGAATCTGTCTTCATGTCATAGCAGAGAATCAGGCTTCACGTCACCCACCACTGGAACAGGCCACTGTCACACATTTAGGCCCCGGCACCCAGACAGAGGAGAGGTTCATTCAACTTTGGGTTGCCCCGCAATATAATGGTAAAATGAAAATAAAAATAGTATTGAATGAGGAAGTGCCCTGGAGTAGAATAATATATTGTTAAGTGGAGGTAGTTAATATCTAATCTGCACAAGGGATGGACAATCCCTTGTGCAGATTAGATATTAACTACCTCCCCTTAACAATATATTATTCTACTCCAGGGCACTTCCTCATTCAATACTATTTTTATTTTCATTTTACCATTATATTGCGGGGCAACCCAAAGTTGAATGAACCTCTCCTCTGTCTGGGTGCCGGGGCCTAAATGTGTGACAGTGGCCTGTTCCAGTGGTGGGTGACGTGAAGCCTGATTCTCTGCTATGACATGAAGACAGATTCTGTGCTGACATAAGGCCAGATTCTCTGTTACGGGACCTCTCTCCTCTGCCTGGGTGCCGGGGCTTAAATGTGTGACAGTGGCCTGTTCCAGTGGTGGGTGACGTGAAGCCTGATTCTCTGCTATGACATGAAGACAGATTCTGTGCTGACATAAGGCCAGATTCTCTGTTACGGGACCTCTCTCCTCTGCCTGGGTGCCGGGGCCTAAATGTGTGACAGTGGCCTGTTCCAGTGGTGGGTGACGTGAAGCCTGATTCTCTGCTATGACATGAAGACAGATTCTGTGCTGACATAAGGCCAGATTCTCTGTTACGGGACCTCTCTCCTCTGCCTGGGTGCCTGGGCCTAAATATGTGACAGTGGCCTGTTCCAGTGGTGGGTGACGTGAAGCCTGATTCTCTGCCATGACATGAAGACAGATTCTGTGCTGACATAAGGCCAGATTCTCTGTTACGGGACCTCTCTCCTCTGCCTGGGTGCCTGGGCCTAAATGTGTGACAGTGGCCTGTTCCAGTGGTGGGTGACGTGAAGCCTGATTCTCTGCTATGACATGAAGACTGATTCTGCGCTGACATGAAGCCAGATTCTCTGCTATGGCATGAAGAGACTGATTCTCTGCTGACGTGAAGCCAGATTCTCTGCTATGGGACCTCTGTCCAATTGATATTGGTTCATTTTTATTTTTTTAATTTTTATTTTAATTCATTTCCCTATCCACATTTGTTTGCAGGGGATTTACCTACATGTTGCTGCCTTTTGCAGACCTCTAGCTCTTTCCTGGGCTGTTTTACAGCCTTTTTAGTGCCCAAAAGTTCGGGTCCCCATTGACTTCAATGGGGTTCGGTTTTGGGAGGAAGTTCGGGTCGGGTTCGGATCCCGAACCCGAACATTTCCGGGAAGTTCAGCCGAACTTCTCGAACCCGAACATCCAGGTGTTCGCTCAACTCTACTTATAACATCTTAACGAAACCTAAAAAAGCAGGAGGTCTTGGCCTGCCAGACTTTGAGAAGTATCGAGATGCGGCGACCATATCCAGAATCTTGGAATCTAACATCAGACCAATAAGGAAGCCCTGGGTGGACCTGGAGGAGAGTTGTGCGTGTTGCCCGCTCAACCAGGTCACATGGAAGACTGTCTATAATTGTGGTAGGGGCTGAGGTGTACGTCAGCTTGGAGTTGGGTGGGGGGGCCTACCACCCTCCAAGATCTATTATGGCTGAACTGTGCCCGGAGCCAGAGCGGGGTAGGCCTGTATATGTGGGCCACCCAAGAGAGTGGAATGAAGAAAGAAGGGTCGGGAGGGTGGGGCCTGAAGCGACCGTCCTGGAGGTGAGGTCGCGAGGGAATAAGTAGGCCGGCAGCCCCGCCCACAAATGCAGGCTGTAACCAGCCTTAATACTTGTGGTAGGGGCTGAGGTGTACGTCAGCTTGGAGTTGGGGGGGGGGGCCTACCACCCTCCAAGATCTATTATGGCTGAACTGTGCCCGGAGCCAGAGCGGGGTAGGCCTGTATATGTGGGCAAGAAGATTACCAACGCGTTAGGAGTGAAAAATGTTTATTGAGTAAATGAGACATTTTACAAGGCCAATGAACCAAAAGCCCTGGCAATCTCGACCTGCGGGTTAGGTATGTACCTGGCAAAGCATGAAGAACGCCAGTGCCCCATTCTGCGGATAATATGCGCGGGAACCCGGTGTTTAGAGGCCGCAGAGGCGGCTCCTATACGGAAAGAATGCCCTGAAATCGTGTCTGGTTTATGCCCTAGCCCTGCTGCTAATGCGCGAACGTGGGACATGAACTGGGATGCGGAGAGAGGTCTGCCCTGGAGGGGAAGTAGCGGATCCTCTGGTGCTAGAGGAAGGAGAAACTCGGTCAGGGCCTCCAGTACCTTGACGGGGCACCAGGAGTTTGATGTGGGAAAGAACCTAATCTCGACGGGAAGACCTGATTGGCTAGTCTTGGATGAAGGGAGAAAAAGGGAAAATTGGTCACCTTGACGGACGAGATGGCGTTTAAGGAGGGTGGAGCGCGTCAAGGCACTGGAAGTAAATTCCCCTGGTCTTAAGAAGCCATAAAACCCGAGATATATTGCAGCCTTGATGACAAGGCTTGCTGGGTGCCCAAAGGGGAAACCGTCTAGGGCTAGTGACAGACTTTGAAATAACTCCCCAGAAATCGGCTGTCTCCGCGCTACTGGGCATGGGCTGGTTTTTTGTATGCCCCTAAGGGTTGCCTTTACCGCCTGGTTGGCCAAGATTGATTGGCAGGTTGGATCGGCAAGCAGTCTGTAGTGCTGGACACCTGCTAGGTACCCCTTGATGGAATTGGAAGTGAGGTGTAGGTGGAGATGGCAGTGGGCGATGAATGCCATGACAAAGGTCACATAGTCCTGGCCGTTCTGCGGGTGGCTGAGCAAGAAGCGCCGGAACGCCCTGTAGCCCGTGAGATAGTTCCTGGCTGTGTTCTTAGCCAAGGATCCCTGGACCAACTTCTTTGCGGATGCCACCAGCTGTCTTAGTCCATGGTCAGGAGGCTCTGGGGGGAACGGGCGTGCCCACCGGATCTGCGTCTGGCATTGTCTGGAAGAAGACAGTGTAGTTAAAACGGGACAAGGCGTCCGCTGCCACATTCTCAGCCCCCGCGATGTGGGAAGGGAATATATGAAAGTTGTGCCGGAGGGAAAGCCAAACCAACCTGCGGAGGAGGGACATGATCCTAGGAGATTTGGCCCTGCCTTTGGAGAGAACCTCTACCAGGATTAGGCTATCCGTGATGAAAGCTACGGGTTTGTTGGCCCAGAGGGGGCCCCAGACCTGGGCCGCCGCCACCAGCGGGTACAGCTCCAGAAGAGGGGAAGATTTGAGGGACTCGCCATCGAGGGAGAATTCCACCGGCCACTTGCCAACCAGCCAGTGTGGGTGAAAAATGGCCGCAAACCCGCGAGAGGCGGCGGCGTCGGACTGAATCCTTGGGGAAAAGGCATCCAAGGAGGGCACGAAAAGGGAAATGCCATTCCAGGAAGTCAGAAAGGAGTGCCACATGAGGAGATCCGCGACCGCTTGGTTGTCAAGATGGACGACGGAATCCTGGTCCTGTGCCGAGGGGAGAAGAGAGAGGAGCCTAGACACGAAGGATCTCCCCTGGGGCATGATCCGGGAGGCGAAATTGAGGGAACCCAGGAGAGACTGCAACTCCAGCTTGGTAAGAACCCGGGAGGAAGCCGCGGAGGAGACTGCAGCCCTGATCCTAGACAATTTCGCCTCCGGTAGACTAGCTTCCATGGCGACGGAATCTAACACGATGCCCAGGAAGGTGACCCTCGTGCTAGGGCCCTCGGTCTTGGAAGAAGCGACTGGAACCTGGAGACGGGAAAACAGCTGGAGGAGGACGTCCAGCCCGGAGGCTTCACCCCGGGGGTCTTGGACAATTAAGTAGTCGTCGAGATAGTGGATGACCATATCCAAACCCCCGTGGTGACCCAAAATCCAGTGCAGGGCGCCCGCGAACTGGTCAAATAACCAAGGGCTGCTCTTGGAGCCAAAGGTAAGTCTATTGGCAAAATAATACTGATGACCCCACTTAATGCCGTAAAATCCCCAGAGATGAGGTGCGATAGGAAGCAACTTGAAGGCATCCGCTATATCTGCCTTAGCGAGAAGGGCCCCTCTTCCTGACTGCAAAATGAAGTTGATTGCTTCCCCTATGGTGGAATAGGACATTGTGAACTCTTCCGATGGAATCAGGGAATTCAAGCTGGGTGTGGAGGACATATGGGGCGCAGACAGGTCGTAAATTAACCTTTTTTTATTTGAGGATTGCTTGGAGACTAACCCGATCGGGCTAATCCTCCAGACATCAAAAGGGATGGAGTCGAATGGGCCCAGCAGGAACCCTTTCTGGACTTCTGTCAACAACAAGCTGTCGACTGCGCCCGGATCGTGCATGGCTGACTGCAGGTTTTTCCCCTTCCAGGACTCAAGAGGGAGGGCAATCAACCCAGTGTGGAAACCCCTCCTGAATCCTGAAAGGAGGAACTGGACCAGATGCTGATCGGGGTGCTCCTGTAAGAGGACAGCCAGCAAGTCGACGTTGATGTCGGCTAGTCACGACTTAGAGGGTTTCTTCGGACAGGAAGAACGGGGGTGAGCCCTAAAGCACAGGGAGCAGACGTGTAAGGCTCTGCAGCTGCTGAAACCGCACCCGCCTGCATTAAAATTGTTGCACACCTGGCTCTGTCCTAGGAACACGATGGGCCTGCCCAACTTGTCCACGGACGGCTGGCTTCTTTGGCCGGAAGGACCCGGTCAAGGCCCGGAGTGGCCAGCAAGGGGCACCAGTCGGCCGTGTGCAAGATGGACTGGCATGTCGTGCAGGTGGGAGCTCTCAGCCCGGCGAAGTGCCGGAAAAAGAGCTCCATGTCCAATATGGCCCAGTTGGTGACAAACTGAAACTGGACCAAGGCTGCCGCAGCCTTGGCGGAAAATGAACGATGATAATCGTAAAAATTAAAGCCGCCATATTTGTATCCCAGATCCGTCAGGCGGTAAGGATATGTATCCAGTTCCTCCCGCCTGAGCGGATGGGCTGAGCAGATCACATCGCGATAAAGGCTAAATGCCAGCACGAACTCTGGAATAGAAAGCTTTCTTTTCAGGCGGGCATCTTTGGCCCTGAGCAGCACTGCAACCTCCCCGCAGTTAATAACTATTTTCGGCCACATCCTGGGAAGCTATCAGGATGGACGCCAAGTTAATGTCCTTCCCAGCTAAAATGTCCTTCTTGATACCCTCAGGGACAAAGTAGGCTGGGGCAACAACAGGACCAGCGCTGAGCGTACCCAACGCAGGCTCCTGGGAAGATGAGGGAACAATCGCAGTGATTGCGGACGGGGGATCCTCTGAGCCACGAGACTCCAGCTCCGCAACTCTGGACTGGACGTCCGCCAAAGAACCGACGAGGCTGCTGATGGTGGCTTGCAGCTGGTGCAGCGACAGCTGGATGGAAGAGACGGAGGACTGGGAATTGCCGCTCCCTGGCTCGGTCCTCAGGAGGCGATAGAGTTCCGCCTTTCGGGCCGAAGCTGGATGGGGAATACCCTTCTTATTCAGCTCGGCGATGAGTTTAGGGACAGTCCAACGCCTGAGAGATGGGCTCCCAGCGTGCCCTGAAACTGATGAGCCGGGACCCGAGAAGGAGTCCTCAATATCCGATGGTTGTGACATCTTGAACCTGTTAAAGAAAAGTCAAAACAAACAGAAGACAAAGGGGAGGAGAGACGAGAAGAAAGAGAAGAAAAAAAAATAAAAAATTTAATAAACAAAGGACCGGCATGAAATGAGGAGAGAGGCGTGAAGAAAACGTGATCCTACCCGAATCGCGCAGAACTGGAACTTGCTACAGGAGGGTACTGGAGAGAGTACGGGGAAAAAATTACCTGTGGACGTAAGCAAAGACAGGCACGAATAAACACCGCTTTAGGAGCCGACCAGCGAAAGAAGAAAAGAAAAGGAGGACCAAGATGGGGAACAAAGATGGGAGAGGACCGTGGACGAGAGAGGGACCATGGGCGAAATGCAGAGTGCTGGGAAAAGGCCGGAAAGTGCCGAGGGCGGGGGCGGGTGAACAGGCGACGAGAGGAACTGAACGCCTCTGGTGCCTGCTGGAAGGACCTGGGTGAACCGAGTGAAAAATTCTAAAATAGGCACGTGCCTTGACCACGAGGTGACCCGAGCGAGCAGGAGCACGGAAGGCGAGAAACGGGACCTGGTGATCCAGGAGGAGGCAGACCGGAACAGATGCCTGTGCAAAGCAGGAAGGAAAATGACCCTAGCCACAGGAGTTAACTGAGAGGTGTCTGGCCAGGTGGACCTGACGTGCTCAAGAGCGCTTAAGGAACGTGAATGGGTGAATCAAGGACGACAGGGACAGAGCGAGCCTGGGCGATCCAGGACGACAGGGACAGAGCGAGCCTGGGCGATCCAGGACGACAGAGACAGAGCGAGCCTGGGCGATCCAGGACGACAGAGACAGAGCGAGCCTGGGCGATCCAGGACGACAGAGACAGAGCGAGCCTGGGCGATCCAGGACGACAGAGACAGAGCGAGCCTGGGCGATCCAGGACGACAGGGACAGAGCGAGCCTGGGCGATCCAGGACGACAGAGACAGAGCGAGCCTGGGCGATCCAGGACGACAGGGACAGAGCGAGCCTGGGCGATCCAGGACGACAGGGACAGAGCGAGCCTGGGCGATCCAGGACGACAGGGACAGAGCGAGCCTGGGCGATCCAGGACGACAGGGACAGAGCGAGCCTGGGCGATCCAGGACGACAGGGACAGAGCGAGCCTGGGCGATCCAGGACGACAGGGACAGAGCGAGCCTGGGCAATCCAGGACGACAGGGACAGAGCGAGCCTGGGCGATCCAGCACGACAGGGATAGAGCGAGCCTGGGCGATCCGGAACAACATGGCCAGTGGCGATGACGCCGTTATCAGCGTTACAATACCACTTCTATGTCTCCTTGAGAAAACACTTAGGGCGATGATGGAAGAGGAGGTGGCCCAGGAGGAAGAGGAGGAAGAGGGGTCATTTTTAGCACTTTCAGGCCAGTCTCTTCGAAGTGACTCAGAGGGAGGTTTTTTGCAACACCAGAGGCCAGGTACAAATGTGGCCAGACAGGGCCCACTACTGGAGGACGAGAATGAAGCATTTTCACAGCGGGGTGGCACCCAAAGCAACTCGGGCCCATCACTGGTGCGTGGCTGGGGGGAAACACAGGACGATGACGATACGCCTCCCAAAGAGGACAGCTTGTCCTTACCTCTGGGCAGCCTTGCACACATGAGCGACTACATGCTGCAGTGCCTGCGCAACGACAGCAGAGTTGCCCACATTTTAACGTGTGCGGACTACTGGGTTGCCACCCTGCTGGATCCCCGGTACAAAGACAATGTGCCCACCTTACTCCCTACACTGGAGCGTGATAGGAAGATGCGCGAGTACAAGCGCACGTTGGTAGACGCGCTACTGAGAGCATTCCCAAATGTCACAGGGGAACCAGTGGAAGCCCAAGGCGAAGGCAGAGGAGGAGCAAGAGGTCGCCAACGCAGCTGTGTCACGGCCAGCTCCTCTGAGGGCAGGGTTAGCATGGCAGAGATGTGGAAAAGTTTTGTCAACACGCCACAGCTAACTGCACCACCACCTGATACGGAACGTGTTAGCAGGAGGCAACATTTCACTAACATGGTGGAACAGTACCTGTGCACACCCCTCCACGTACTGACTGATAGTTCGGCCCCATTCAACTTCTGGGTCTCCAAATTGTCCACGTGGCCAGAGCTAGCCTTTTATGCCTTGGAGGTGCTGGCCTGCCCGGCGGCCAGCGTTTTGTCTGAACGTGTATTCAGCACGGCAGGGGGCGTCATTACAGACAAACGCAGCCGCCTGTCTACAGCCAATGTGGACAAGCTGACGTTCATAAAAATGAACCAGGCATGGATCCCACAGGACCTGTCCATCCCTTGTGCAGATTAGATATTAACTACCTCCCCTTAACAATATATTATTCTACTCCAGGGCACTTCCTCATTCAATACTATTTTTATTTTCATTTTACCATTATATTGCGGGGCAACCCAAAGTTGAATGAACCTCTCCTCTGTCTGGGTGCCGGGGCCTAAATGTGTGAAAGTGGCCTGTTCCAGTGGTGGGTGACGTGAAGCCTGATTGTCTGCTATGACTTGAAGACTGATTCTGCGCTGACATAAGGCCAGATTCTCTGTTACGGGACCTCTCTCCTCTGCCTGGGCCTAAATATGTGACAGTGGCCTGTTCCAGTGGTGGGTGACGTGAAGCCTGATTCTCTGCCATGACATGAAGACAGATTCTGTGCTGACATAAGGCCAGATTCTCTGTTACGGGACCTCTCTCCTCTGCCTGGGTGCCTGGGCCTAAATGTGTGACAGTGGCCTGTTCCAGTGGTGGGTGACGTGAAGCCTGATTCTCTGCTATGACATGAAGACTGATTCTGCGCTGACATGAAGCCAGATTCTCTGCTATGGCATGAAGAGACTGATTCTCTGCTGACGTGAAGCCAGATTCTCTGCTATGGGACCTCTGTCCAATTGATATTGGTTCATTTTTATTTTTTTAATTTTTATTTTAATTCATTTCCCTATCCACATTTGTTTGCAGGGGATTTACCTACATGTTGCTGCCTTTTGCAGCCCTCTAGCTCTTTCCTGGGCTGTTTTACAGCCTTTTTAGTGCCTAAAACTTCGGGTCCCCATTGACTTCAATGGGGTTCGGGTTCGGGACGAAGTTCGGGTCAGGTTCGGATCCCGAACCCGAACATTTCCGGGAAGTTCAGCCGAACTTCTCGAACCCGAACATCCATGTGTTCGCTCAACTCTACTTATAACTCGTGTTGAGCGAACAGTTCGAGCATAGTTCGGGTCCGTACCGAATTTTGGGGTGTTCGTGACACGGACCCGAACCCGAACTTTTTCGTAAAAGTTCGGGTTCGGGTTCGTCGTTCGGCATGTATTTTGGCGCATTTTGAAAGGCTGCAAAGCAGCCAATCAACATGCATCATACTACTTGCCCTAAGATGCCATCGCAGCCATGCCTACTATTGGCAAGGCTGTGATTGGCCAAGTGCAGCATGTGACTCAGCCTCTTTATAAGCTTGTGCGCACGTCGGGACGTGCTCACTCCCGATGTGAATAGAACAGGGATAGACGCAGCTGATGCTAGGGCGAGAATAGGCAGGGATAATTGAATAACTGGAAGCAAATTTCTCTCCTCCACCTGTGATTCATCTGAACAACTGCAGCTGAGCTGCTTTTTTGATAGGGATTGGCTATTTTTAGAGTGGCCAGAGTGATTTTTCCATCCACATGTACCTGGGCTGACCGCCGGCCGCCATTTTGCGACTTGTAGTGCTGCAGCAGAAGCTGCCACAGTGTGCATTCCAAAGCTCCAAACAAGTCAGACATCTACACCTGGGATTCAGACCAAGAGCGATTTAGCAGCACAGTCCAAGGCTATTTTTTTTAAAGGTTGTGCAGACCATTTTGTGGCACATGTTACTGGGCTGATAGGCGGCGGCCATCTTGGGACTAGTGCTGCAGCACAATCTCTCCCAACGTCCATTAATCACTTGTAATAGTGGTCTGTGCCATAGAAATCCTACATCAGGGACTTGGGTGTGCTTGTGTCACCCCTACTAATACCAGTCCACCTGTAATCCATACAGTGAAAAGCCATAAAGTATTCCAGTGAGGGAATTTTTTTTTTATTTAAAAAAGGCCAAGTTAGTTTATCTGGCGTTCAATATACTAGATACAGTTAGGCCTGCGTTTCATACATCTGGAATTAGCAAACTAATGTGCTGGGGTTGGGAAAACATATATGTACCCATACTAGAATCTGTCAAAGAAAGCGGTACTCACATATAACAGTCATTCCATCTGTAATCCATACAGTCAAAAGACTGAAAGTATTCCAGTGAGGGAATTTTTTTTATTTAAAAAAGGCCAAGTTAGTTTATCTGGCGTTCAATATACTAGATACAGTTAGGCCTGCGTTTCATACATCTGGAATTAGCAAACTAATGTGCTGGGGTTGGGAAAACATATATGTACCCATACTAGAATCTGTCAAAGAAAGCGGTACTCACATATAACAGTCATTCCATCTGTAATCCATACAGTCAAAAGACTGAAAGTATTCCAGTGAGGGAATTTTTTTTATTTAAAAAAGGCCAAGTTAGTTTATCTGGCGTTCAATATACTAGATACAGTTAGGCCTGCGTTTCATACATCTGGAATTAGCAAACTAATGTGCTGGGGTTGGGAAAACATATATGTACCCATACTAGAATCTGTCAAAGAAAGCGGTACTCACATATAACAGTCATTCCATCTGTAATCCATACAGTCAAAAGACTGAAAGTATTCCAGTGAGGGGATTTTTTTTATTTAAAAAAGGCCAAGTTAGTTTATCTGGCGTTCAATATACTAGATACAGTTAGGCCTGCGTTTCATACATCTGGAATTAGCAAACTAATGTGCTGGGGTTGGGAAAACATATATGTACCCATACTAGAATCTGTCAAAGAAAGCGGTACTCACATATAACAGGTACAGGCATTAATCGATTGGGTGGCCGACAGTGCTTCCAGCACGTTCACCACATGGTCTTCCACCCAGTCTTCTGCGGAAAGCGCACAGGTGGCACCTGAAAACCAAGCCCATCAGTCTGTCACATCACCCCCAAGCATATCAGGGAAACGGTCTGAGCCACAAGTTATGCAGCAGTCTCTTCTTCTGTTTGAAGACTCTGCTTCCAGGGTTTCCCAGGGGCGTCCACCTAGCCCTTCCCCAGTGGAGGAAGACATACCATGCACTGACGCACAACCACTTATGTCTCCAGATGAAGAGGACATGGGAATACCACCACAGCAGAGTCACCGACTCTCTGATGATGACGAAACACAGGTGCCCACTGCCGCGTCTTTTTGCAGTGTGCAGACTGAACAGGAGGAGGTCAGGGAGGGAGACTGGGTGGAAGACGATGCAGAGGACGATGAGGTCTTAGACCCCACATGGACTGAAGGTCGTGGCGATGACTTTCACAGTTCAGAGGAAGAGGTAGTGGTGAGACCGAGACAACAGCGAAGCCAAAGAGGGAGCAGGGGGCCAAAGCAGACGAGCCGCCGCCCCCAGAGTTCGCCTGCTACTGGACATCGCCAACAGGGACCCAGCCCCACAAAGGCAGCTTCAAAGAGTTCCCTGGCATGGCACTTCTTTAAACAATGTCCTACCGACAAGACCCGAGTGACTTGCACGCTCTGCCATCAGAGCCTGAGGCGAGGCATTAACGTTCTGAACCTCAGCACAACCTGCATGACCAGGCATCTACATCCAAAGCATGAACTGCAGTGGGGTACACACCTTAAAAACCAGGCACTCGCTGAGGCTCCCCCTGCTCCCTCTACCGCTGCTGCCTCGGCTTCCGCCTCGAGAGGAATGTTGCCACCTGCCGAGCAGCAAACAGAGGATGTGCCACCGACACCACCACCACCGCCACCATCAACTAGCGTCTCCACTATATCACACAGCAGCGTTCAGCTCTCAATATCTCAAACCTTAGAGAGGAAGCGCAAATTCCCCCCGAGTCACCCTCGAGCCCTTGGCCTGAACGCCAGCATTTCTAAACTGCTGGCCTTTGAAATGCTGTCATTCCGGCTGGTGGACACAGACAGCTTCAAACAGCTGATGGCCATGGCTGTCCCGCAGTATGTGGTTCCCAGCCGCCACTACTTCTCCAAGACAGCCGTGCCTTCCCTGCACATGCAAGTGTCCGATAAAATCAAGTGTGCACTGCGCAACGCCATTTGTGGCAAGGTCCACCTAACCACAGATACGTGGACCAGTAAGCACGGCCAGGGACGCTATATCTCACTAACTGCACACTGGATGAATGTAGTGGCGGCTGGGCCCCCGGCGGACAGTTCCTTGGCGCACGTCCTTCCGCCCCCTAGGATCGCAGGGCATCATTCTCTGCCTCCTGTAGCCTCCTCCTCCTACTCGGCTTCCTCCTCCACTGCTTCCACCAGCTCATCCGGTCAGCCACACACCTTCACCACCAACTTCAGCACAGCCCGGGGTAAACGTCAGCAGGCCATTCTGAAACTCATATGTTTGGGGGACAGGCCCCACAGCGCAAAGGAGTTGTGGCGGGGTATTGAACAACAGACCGACGAGTGGTTTCTGCCGGTGGGCCTCAAGCCAGGCCTGGTGGTATGCGATAATGGGCGAAATCTCGTGGCAGCTCTGGGACTAGCCGGTTTGACGCACATCCCTTGCCTGGCGCATGTGCTGAACTTGGTGGTGCAGAGGTTCATTCACCACTACCCCAACATGTCAGAGCTGCTGCATAAAGTGCGGGCCGTCTGTGCGCGCTTCCGCCGTTCACATCCTGCCGCTGCTCGCCTGTCTGCGCTACAGCGGAACTTCGGCCTTCCCGCTCACCGCCTCATATGCGACGTGCCCACCCGGTGGAACTCCACCTTGCACATGCTGGAGAGACTGTGCGAGCAGCAGCAGGCCATAGTGGAGTTTCAGCTGCAGCACGCTCGCGTCAGTCGTACTGCCGAACAGCACCACTTCACCACCAATGATTGGGCCTCCATGCGAGACCTGTGTGCCCTGCTGCGCTGTTTCGAGTACTCCACCAACATGGCCAGTGGCGATGACACTGTTATCAGCGTTACAATACCACTTCTATGTCTCCTTGAGAAAACACTTAGGGCAATGATGTTAGAGGAGGTGGCCCAGGTGGAGGAGGAGGAGGAGGATGAGGGCTCGTTTCTAACACTTTCGGGCCAGTCTGTTCGAAGTGGCTCAGAGGGAGGTTTGTTTAAGCAGCAGAGGACAGGTTCACAAGTCGCCAGCCAAGGCACTGTACTGGAGGACGAGGAGGATGAGGAGGAGGAGGTGGAGGGGGACGAGGATGACGCAAGTTCACAGCGGGGTGGCAGCCCAGGCCCATCACTGGTGCGTGGCTGGGGGGATACGGTGGACGATGACGATACGCCTCCCACAGAGGACAGCTTGTCCTTACCCATGGGTAGCCTGGCCCACATGAGCGAATATATGCTCCAATGCCTGCGCAACGACAGCAGAGTTGCCCACATTTTAACGTGTGCAGACTACTGGGTGGCCACCCTGCTGGATCCCCGGTATAAAGACAATGTGCCCACTTTAATTCCTGAACTGGAGCGCGACCGTAAGATGCGCGAGTACAAGCGCACGCTGATAGAGGCGCTCTTGAGAGCATTCCCACATGTCACAGGGGAACAGGTGGAAGGTGAAGGCAGAGGAGTGGCAAGAGGTCGCCAACGCAGCTGTGTCACGGCCAGCTCATCTGAGGGCAGGGTTAGCATGGCAGAAATGTGGAAAAGTTTTGTCTCCACGCCACAGCTATCTGCACCGACACCTGATACGGAACGTGTTAGCAGGAGGCAGCATTTCACTAACATGGTTGAACAGTATGTCTGCACACCCCTCCACATCCTGACGGATGGTTCGGCCCCATTCAACTACTGGGTTTCGAAATTGTCCACGTGGCCAGAGTTAGCATGTTATGCCTTGGAGGTGCTTTCCTGCCCGGCGGCCAGCGTTTTATCTGAACGCGTATTCAGCACGGCAGGGGGCGTCATTACTGACAAGCGCAGCCGCCTGTCCACAGCCAACGTGGACAAGCTGACCTTCATAAAGATGAACCAGGCATGGATCCCACAGGACCTGTCCCTCCCTTGTGCAGAGTAGTCCTTATTAACTGCCTAAAACATGTCTTGTTGTGCTACGGGCCACTTCTTTATTTGATACAAATTTTATGAAACCCACAGTTGAATGAAACTCTTCTCTGTCTGGGCGCCGGGGCCTAACCAGATGAAAGTGGCCGGTTAAACTAACGGGTGACATGAAGCCATAACCTCTGCCATGCTACCTCTGTCTTCTGTCTGGGTGCTGAGGCCTAAGTCAAATAAAGCGGTCTTCTGCTGTGCTGGGGGATATGAAGCTAATCTCTGACCTCTCTCCTCTGTCTGGGTCCAAAGGCCTAAATCACTGAAAGAGGCCTTCTCCTGTGGTGTGTGATATGATGCCAGAATATGTGCTGTGGGGCCTCTCTCCTCTTCCTGGGTGCAGGGGTCAAATAAACTAAATTGTGGCCTACTCCTGTGGTGGTTGATATGATGCCTGATTCTCTGATGTGGAACCTCTCTCCTCTGTTTGGGTGAAGGGGTCAAAGTAACTAAATGGTGGCTTCTCCTGTGGTGGCTGATATGATGCCAGAATATGTGCTGTGGGGCCTCTCTCCTCTTCCTGGGTGCAGGGGTCAAAGTAACTCAATGGTGGCTTCTCCTGTGGTGGCTGATATGATGCCAGAATATGTGCTGTGGTGCCTCTCTCCTCTGTCTGGGTCCAAAGGCCTAAATCACTGAAAGAGGCCTTCTCCTGTGGTGTGTGATATGATGCCTGAATATGTGCTGTGGTGCCTCTCTCCTCTTCCTGGGTGCGGGGGTCAAAGTAACTCAATGGTGGCTTCTCCTGTGGTGGCTGATATGATGCCAGAATATGTGCTGTGGTGCCTCTCTCCTCTTCCTGGGTGCGGGGGTCAAAGTAACTCAATGGTGGCTTTTCCTGTGGTGGCTGATATGATGCCAGAATATGTGCTGTGGTGCCTCTCTCCTCTTCCTGGGTGCAGGGGTCAAAGTAACTCAATGGTGGCTTCTCCTGTGGTGGTTAGTATGATGCCAGAATATGTGCTGTGGGGCCTCTCTCCTCTTCCTGGGTGCAGGGGTCAAAGTAACTCAATGGTGGCTTCTCCTGTGGTGGCTGATATGATGCCAGAATATGTGCAGTGGTGCCTCTCTCCTCTTCCTGGGTGCGGGGGTCAAAGTAACTCAATGGTGGCATCTCCTGTGGTGGCTGATATGATGCCAGAATATGTGCTGTGGTGCCTCTCTCCTCTTCCTGGGTGCGGGGGTCAAAGTAACTCAATGGTGGCTTCTCCTGTGGTGGCTGATATGATGCCAGAATATGTGCTGTGGTGCCTCTCTCCTCTTCCTGGGTGCAGGGGTCAAAGTAACTCAATGGTGGCTTCTCCTGTGGTGGTTAGTATGATGCCAGAATATGTGCTGTGGTGCCTCTCTCCTCTGTCTGGGTCCAAAGGCCTAAATCACTGAAAGAGGCCTTCTCCTGTGGTGTTTGATATGATGCCTGAATATGTGCTGTGGTGCCTCTCTCCTCTTCCTGGGTGCGGGGGTCAAAGTAACTCAATGGTGGCTTCTCCTGTGGTGGCTGATATGATGCCAGAATATGTGCTGTGGTGCCTCTCTCCTCTTCCTGGGTGCGGGGGTCAAAGTAACTCAATGGTGGCTTCTCCTGTGGTGGCTGATATGATGCCAGAATATGTGCTGTGGGGCCTCTCTCCTCTTCCTGGGTGCAGGGGTCAAAGTAACTCAATGGTGGCTTCTCCTGTGGTGGTTAGTATGATGCCAGAATATGTGCTGTGGGGCCTCTCTCCTCTTCCTGGGTGCAGGGGTCAAAGTAACTCAATGGTGGCTTCTCCTGTGGTGGCTGATATGATGCCAGAATATGTGCTGTGGTGCCTCTCTCCTCTTCCTGGGTGCGGGGGTCAAAGTAACTCAATGGTGGCTTCTCCTGTGGTGGCTGATATGATGCCAGAATATGTGCTGTGGTGCCTCTCTCCTCTTCCTGGGTGCAGGGGTCAAAGTAACTCAATGGTGGCTTCTCCTGTGGTGGCTGATATGATGCCAGAATATGTGCTGTGGGGCCTCTCTCCTCTTCCTGGGTGCAGGGGTCAAAGTAACTCAATGGTGGCTTCTCCTGTGGTGGTTAGTATGATGCCAGAATATGTGCTGTGGGGCCTCTCACCTCTTCCTGGGTGCAGGGGTCAAAGTAACTCAATGGTGGCTTCTCCTGTGGTGGCTGATATGATGCCAGAATATGTGCTGTGGTGCCTCTCTCCTCTTCCTGGGTGCGGGGGTCAAAGTAACTCAATGGTGGCTTCTCCTGTGGTGGCTGATATGATGCCAGAATATGTGCTGTGGGGCCTCTCTCCTCTTCCTGGGTGCAGGGGTCAAAGTAACTCAATGGTGGCTTCTCCTGTGCTGATTGATATAAAGCTGATGGTTGTGCCATCTGACATGGTTGCCAGGGTCTGATTCAATGGGGGCCTACTCCTGTGGCGGGTGATCTAAATGCCTGATTCTCTGCTGTGAAACCTCTCTCCTCCGTCTGGGTGTAGGGGTCAAAGTCTTTCAAAGTCGCCTTCTCCTGTGCTGATTGATATGAAGCTGATGGTTGTGCCATCTGACATGGTTGCCGGGGTCCCATTAAATTGTGGCCTACTCCTGTGGTGGTTGATATGATGCCTGATTCTCTGATGTGGAACCTCTCTCCTCTGTTTGGGTGAAGGGGTCAAAGTAACTAAATGGTGGCTTCTCCTGTGGTGGCTGATATGATGCCAGAATATGTGCTGTGGGGCCTCTCTCCTCTTCCTGGGTGCAGGGGTCAAAGTAACTCAATGGTGGCTTCTCCTGTGGTGGCTGATATGATGCCAGAATATGTGCTGTGGTGCCTCTCTCCTCTTCCTGGGTGCGGGGGTCAAAGTAACTCAATGGTGGCTTCTCCTGTGGTGGCTGATATGATGCCAGAATATGTGCTGTGGTGCCTCTCTCCTCTTCCTGGGTGCGGGGGTCAAAGTAACTCAATGGTGGCTTCTCCTGTGGTGGCTGATATGATGCCAGAATATGTGCTGTGGTGCCTCTCTCCTCTTCCTGGGTGCAGGGGTCAAAGTAACTAAATGGTGGCTTCTCCTGTGGTGGTTGATATGATGCCTGATTCTCTGCTGTGAAACCTCTCTCCTCCATCTGGGTGTAGGGGTCAAAGTCTTTCAAAGTCGCCTTCTCCTGTGCTGATTGATATAAAGCTGATGGTTGTGCCATCTGACATGGTTGCCAGGGTCTGATTCAATGGGGGCCTACTCCTGTGGTGGGTGATCTAAATGCCTGATTCTCTGCTGTGAAACCTCTCTCCTCCGTCTGGGTGTAGGGGTCAAAGTCTTTCAAAGTCGCCTTCTCCTGTGCTGATTGATATGAAGCTGATGGTTGTGCCATCTGACATGGTTGCCGGGGTCCCATTAAATTGTGGCCTACTCCTGTGGTGGTTGATATGATGCCTGATTCTCTGATGTGGAACCTCTCTCCTCTGTTTGGGTGAAGGGGTCAAAGTAACTAAATGGTGGCTTCTCCTGTGGTGGCTGATATGATGCCAGAATATGTGCTGTGGGGCCTCTCTCCTCTTCCTGGGTGCAGGGGTCAAAGTAACTCAATGGTGGCTTCTCCTGTGGTGGCTGATATGATGCCAGAATATGTGCTGTGGTGCCTCTCTCCTCTTCCTGGGTGCGGGGGTCAAAGTAACTCAATGGTGGCTTCTCCTGTGGTGGCTGATATGATGCCAGAATATGTGCTGTGGTGCCTCTCTCCTCTTCCTGGGTGCGGGGGTCAAAGTAACTCAATGGTGGCTTCTCCTGTGGTGGCTGATATGATGCCAGAATATGTGCTGTGGTGCCTCTCTCCTCTTCCTGGGTGCAGGGGTCAAAGTAACTCAATGGTGGCTTCTCCTGTGGTGGCTGATATGATGCCAGAATATGTGCTGTGGGGCCTCTCTCCTCTTCCTGGGTGCAGGGGTCAAAGTAACTCAATGGTGGCTTCTCCTGTGGTGGTTAGTATGATGCCAGAATATGTGCTGTGGGGCCTCTCACCTCTTCCTGGGTGCAGGGGTCAAAGTAACTCAATGGTGGCTTCTCCTGTGGTGGCTGATATGATGCCAGAATATGTGCTGTGGTGCCTCTCTCCTCTTCCTGGGTGCGGGGGTCAAAGTAACTCAATGGTGGCTTCTCCTGTGGTGGCTGATATGATGCCAGAATATGTGCTGTGGGGCCTCTCTCCTCTTCCTGGGTGCAGGGGTCAAAGTAACTCAATGGTGGCTTCTCCTGTGCTGATTGATATAAAGCTGATGGTTGTGCCATCTGACATGGTTGCCAGGGTCTGATTCAATGGGGGCCTACTCCTGTGGCGGGTGATCTAAATGCCTGATTCTCTGCTGTGAAACCTCTCTCCTCCGTCTGGGTGTAGGGGTCAAAGTCTTTCAAAGTCGCCTTCTCCTGTGCTGATTGATATGAAGCTGATGGTTGTGCCATCTGACATGGTTGCCGGGGTCCCATTAAATTGTGGCCTACTCCTGTGGTGGTTGATATGATGCCTGATTCTCTGATGTGGAACCTCTCTCCTCTGTTTGGGTGAAGGGGTCAAAGTAACTAAATGGTGGCTTCTCCTGTGGTGGCTGATATGATGCCAGAATATGTGCTGTGGGGCCTCTCTCCTCTTCCTGGGTGCAGGGGTCAAAGTAACTCAATGGTGGCTTCTCCTGTGGTGGCTGATATGATGCCAGAATATGTGCTGTGGTGCCTCTCTCCTCTTCCTGGGTGCGGGGGTCAAAGTAACTCAATGGTGGCTTCTCCTGTGGTGGCTGATATGATGCCAGAATATGTGCTGTGGTGCCTCTCTCCTCTTCCTGGGTGCGGGGGTCAAAGTAACTCAATGGTGGCTTCTCCTGTGGTGGCTGATATGATGCCAGAATATGTGCTGTGGTGCCTCTCTCCTCTTCCTGGGTGCAGGGGTCAAAGTAACTAAATGGTGGCTTCTCCTGTGGTGGTTGATATGATGCCTGATTCTCTGCTGTGAAACCTCTCTCCTCCGTCTGGGTGTAGGGGTCAAAGTCTTTCAAAGTCGCCTTCTCCTGTGCTGATTGATATGAAGCTGATGGTTGTGCCATCTGACATGGTTGCCGGGGTCCCATTAAATTGTGGCCTACTCCTGTGGTGGTTGATATGATGCCTGATTCTCTGATGTGGAACCTCTCTCCTCTGTTTGGGTGCGGGGGTCAAAGTAACTCAATGGTGGCTTCTCCTGTGGTGGCTGATATGATGCCAGAATATGTGCTGTGGTGCCTCTCTCCTCTTCCTGGGTGCGGGGGTCAAAGTAACTCAATGGTGGCTTCTCCTGTGGTGGCTGATATGATGCCAGAATATGTGCTGTGGTGCCTCTCTCCTCTTCCTGGGTGCAGGGGTCAAAGTAACTCAATGGTGGCTTCTCCTGTGGTGGTTAGTATGATGCCAGAATATGTGCTGTGGTGCCTCTCTCCTCTGTCTGGGTCCAAAGGCCTAAATCACTGAAAGAGGCCTTCTCCTGTGGTGTTTGATATGATGCCTGAATATGTGCTGTGGTGCCTCTCTCCTCTTCCTGGGTGCGGGGGTCAAAGTAACTCAATGGTGGCTTCTCCTGTGGTGGCTGATATGATGCCAGAATATGTGCTGTGGTGCCTCTCTCCTCTTCCTGGGTGCGGGGGTCAAAGTAACTCAATGGTGGCTTCTCCTGTGGTGGCTGATATGATGCCAGAATATGTGCTGTGGGGCCTCTCTCCTCTTCCTGGGTGCAGGGGTCAAAGTAACTCAATGGTGGCTTCTCCTGTGGTGGTTAGTATGATGCCAGAATATGTGCTGTGGGGCCTCTCTCCTCTTCCTGGGTGCAGGGGTCAAAGTAACTCAATGGTGGCTTCTCCTGTGGTGGCTGATATGATGCCAGAATATGTGCTGTGGTGCCTCTCTCCTCTTCCTGGGTGCGGGGGTCAAAGTAACTCAATGGTGGCTTCTCCTGTGGTGGCTGATATGATGCCAGAATATGTGCTGTGGTGCCTCTCTCCTCTTCCTGGGTGCAGGGGTCAAAGTAACTCAATGGTGGCTTCTCCTGTGGTGGCTGATATGATGCCAGAATATGTGCTGTGGGGCCTCTCTCCTCTTCCTGGGTGCAGGGGTCAAAGTAACTCAATGGTGGCTTCTCCTGTGGTGGTTAGTATGATGCCAGAATATGTGCTGTGGGGCCTCTCACCTCTTCCTGGGTGCAGGGGTCAAAGTAACTCAATGGTGGCTTCTCCTGTGGTGGCTGATATGATGCCAGAATATGTGCTGTGGTGCCTCTCTCCTCTTCCTGGGTGCGGGGGTCAAAGTAACTCAATGGTGGCTTCTCCTGTGGTGGCTGATATGATGCCAGAATATGTGCTGTGGGGCCTCTCTCCTCTTCCTGGGTGCAGGGGTCAAAGTAACTCAATGGTGGCTTCTCCTGTGCTGATTGATATAAAGCTGATGGTTGTGCCATCTGACATGGTTGCCAGGGTCTGATTCAATGGGGGCCTACTCCTGTGGCGGGTGATCTAAATGCCTGATTCTCTGCTGTGAAACCTCTCTCCTCCGTCTGGGTGTAGGGGTCAAAGTCTTTCAAAGTCGCCTTCTCCTGTGCTGATTGATATGAAGCTGATGGTTGTGCCATCTGACATGGTTGCCGGGGTCCCATTAAATTGTGGCCTACTCCTGTGGTGGTTTATATGATGCCTGATTCTCTGATGTGGAACCTCTCTCCTCTGTTTGGGTGAAGGGGTCAAAGTAACTAAATGGTGGCTTCTCCTGTGGTGGCTGATATGATGCCAGAATATGTGCTGTGGGGCCTCTCTCCTCTTCCTGGGTGCAGGGGTCAAAGTAACTCAATGGTGGCTTCTCCTGTGGTGGCTGATATGATGCCAGAATATGTGCTGTGGTGCCTCTCTCCTCTTCCTGGGTGCGGGGGTCAAAGTAACTCAATGGTGGCTTCTCCTGTGGTGGCTGATATGATGCCAGAATATGTGCTGTGGTGCCTCTCTCCTCTTCCTGGGTGCGGGGGTCAAAGTAACTCAATGGTGGCTTCTCCTGTGGTGGCTGATATGATGCCAGAATATGTGCTGTGGTGCCTCTCTCCTCTTCCTGGGTGCAGGGGTCAAAGTAACTAAATGGTGGCTTCTCCTGTGGTGGTTGATATGATGCCTGATTCTCTGCTGTGAAACCTCTCTCCTCCATCTGGGTGTAGGGGTCAAAGTCTTTCAAAGTCGCCTTCTCCTGTGCTGATTGATATAAAGCTGATGGTTGTGCCATCTGACATGGTTGCCAGGGTCTGATTCAATGGGGGCCTACTCCTGTGGTGGGTGATCTAAATGCCTGATTCTCTGCTGTGAAACCTCTCTCCTCCGTCTGGGTGTAGGGGTCAAAGTCTTTCAAAGTCGCCTTCTCCTGTGCTGATTGATATGAAGCTGATGGTTGTGCCATCTGACATGGTTGCCGGGGTCCCATTAAATTGTGGCCTACTCCTGTGGTGGTTGATATGATGCCTGATTCTCTGATGTGGAACCTCTCTCCTCTGTTTGGGTGAAGGGGTCAAAGTAACTAAATGGTGGCTTCTCCTGTGGTGGCTGATATGATGCCAGAATATGTGCTGTGGGGCCTCTCTCCTCTTCCTGGGTGCAGGGGTCAAAGTAACTCAATGGTGGCTTCTCCTGTGGTGGCTGATATGATGCCAGAATATGTGCTGTGGTGCCTCTCTCCTCTTCCTGGGTGCGGGGGTCAAAGTAACTCAATGGTGGCTTCTCCTGTGGTGGCTGATATGATGCCAGAATATGTGCTGTGGTGCCTCTCTCCTCTTCCTGGGTGCGGGGGTCAAAGTAACTCAATGGTGGCTTCTCCTGTGGTGGCTGATATGATGCCAGAATATGTGCTGTGGTGCCTCTCTCCTCTTCCTGGGTGCAGGGGTCAAAGTAACTCAATGGTGGCTTCTCCTGTGGTGGCTGATATGATGCCAGAATATGTGCTGTGGGGCCTCTCTCCTCTTCCTGGGTGCAGGGGTCAAAGTAACTCAATGGTGGCTTCTCCTGTGGTGGTTAGTATGATGCCAGAATATGTGCTGTGGGGCCTCTCACCTCTTCCTGGGTGCAGGGGTCAAAGTAACTCAATGGTGGCTTCTCCTGTGGTGGCTGATATGATGCCAGAATATGTGCTGTGGTGCCTCTCTCCTCTTCCTGGGTGCGGGGGTCAAAGTAACTCAATGGTGGCTTCTCCTGTGGTGGCTAATATGATGCCAGAATATGTGCTGTGGGGCCTCTCTCCTCTTCCTGGGTGCAGGGGTCAAAGTAACTCAATGGTGGCTTCTCCTGTGCTGATTGATATAAAGCTGATGGTTGTGCCATCTGACATGGTTGCCAGGGTCTGATTCAATGGGGGCCTACTCCTGTGGCGGGTGATCTAAATGCCTGATTCTCTGCTGTGAAACCTCTCTCCTCCGTCTGGGTGTAGGGGTCAAAGTCTTTCAAAGTCGCCTTCTCCTGTGCTGATTGATATGAAGCTGATGGTTGTGCCATCTGACATGGTTGCCGGGGTCCCATTAAATTGTGGCCTACTCCTGTGGTGGTTGATATGATGCCTGATTCTCTGATGTGGAACCTCTCTCCTCTGTTTGGGTGAAGGGGTCAAAGTAACTAAATGGTGGCTTCTCCTGTGGTGGCTGATATGATGCCAGAATATGTGCTGTGGGGCCTCTCTCCTCTTCCTGGGTGCAGGGGTCAAAGTAACTCAATGGTGGCTTCTCCTGTGGTGGCTGATATGATGCCAGAATATGTGCTGTGGTGCCTCTCTCCTCTTCCTGGGTGCGGGGGTCAAAGTAACTCAATGGTGGCTTCTCCTGTGGTGGCTGATATGATGCCAGAATATGTGCTGTGGTGCCTCTCTCCTCTTCCTGGGTGCGGGGGTCAAAGTAACTCAATGGTGGCTTCTCCTGTGGTGGCTGATATGATGCCAGAATATGTGCTGTGGTGCCTCTCTCCTCTTCCTGGGTGCAGGGGTCAAAGTAACTAAATGGTGGCTTCTCCTGTGGTGGTTGATATGATGCCTGATTCTCTGCTGTGAAACCTCTCTCCTCCATCTGGGTGTAGGGGTCAAAGTCTTTCAAAGTCGCCTTCTCCTGTGCTGATTGATATAAAGCTGATGGTTGTGCCATCTGACATGGTTGCCAGGGTCTGATTCAATGGGGGCCTACTCCTGTGGTGGGTGATCTAAATGCCTGATTCTCTGCTGTGAAACCTCTCTCCTCCGTCTGGGTGTAGGGGTCAAAGTCTTTCAAAGTCGCCTTCTCCTGTGCTGATTGATATGAAGCTGATGGTTGTGCCATCTGACATGGTTGCCGGGGTCCCATTAAATTGTGGCCTACTCCGGTGGTGGTTGATATGATGCCTGATTCTCTGATGTGGAACCTCTCTCCTCTGTTTGGGTGAAGGGGTCAAAGTAACTAAATGGTGGCTTCTCCTGTGGTGGCTGATATGATGCCAGAATATGTGCTGTGGGGCCTCTCTCCTCTTCCTGGGTGCAGGGGTCAAAGTAACTCAATGGTGGCTTCTCCTGTGGTGGCTGATATGATGCCAGAATATGTGCTGTGGTGCCTCTCTCCTCTTCCTGGGTGCGGGGGTCAAAGTAACTCAATGGTGGCTTCTCCTGTGGTGGCTGATATGATGCCAGAATATGTGCTGTGGTGCCTCTCTCCTCTTCCTGGGTGCGGGGGTCAAAGTAACTCAATGGTGGCTTCTCCTGTGGTGGCTGATATGATGCCAGAATATGTGCTGTGGTGCCTCTCTCCTCTTCCTGGGTGCAGGGGTCAAAGTAACTAAATGGTGGCTTCTCCTGTGGTGGTTGATATGATGCCTGATTCTCTGCTGTGAAACCTCTCTCCTCCATCTGGGTGTAGGGGTCAAAGTCTTTCAAAGTCGCCTTCTCCTGTGCTGATTGATATAAAGCTGATGGTTGTGCCATCTGACATGGTTGCCAGGGTCTGATTCAATGGGGGCCTACTCCTGTGGTGGGTGATCTAAATGCCTGATTCTCTGCTGTGAAACCTCTCTCCTCCGTCTGGGTGTAGGGGTCAAAGTCTTTCAAAGTCGCCTTCTCCTGTGCTGATTGATATGAAGCTGATGGTTGTGCCATCTGACATGGTTGCCGGGGTCCCATTAAATTGGGGCCTACTCCTGTGGTGGGTGATCTAAATGCCTGATTCTCTGCTTTGAAACCTCTCTCCTCCGTCCGGGTGTAGGGGTCAAAGTCTGTCAAAGTCGCCTTCTCCTGTGCTGATTGATATAAAGCTTATGCTTGTGCCATCTGACATGGTTGCCGGGGTCTGATTCAATGGTGGCCTACTCCTGTGGTGGGTGATCTAAATGCCTGATTCTCTGCTGTGTAACCTCTCTCCTCCGTCTGGGTGTAGGGGTCAAAGTAACTAAATGGTGGCCTACTCCTGTGGTGGGTGATATGATGCCTGGTTCTCTGCTGTGGGACCTCTCTCCTTTGTCTGGGTGCTGTGGTCAAAATAATAGTAAGTGACCTTCTCCATTGGTGGGTGACTTGAAGCCTGATTCTGTGCTATGGGACCTCACTCCAATTAATATTGTTTAATTTTTATTTATTTTATGTTAACTCATCATTTCCCTATCTACATTTGTTTGCAGGGGATTTAACTACATTTTGCTGCCTTTTGCAGCCCTCTAGCCCTTTCCGGGTGTGTTTTACAGCCTTTTTAGTGCCCAAAAGTTCGGGTCCCCATTGACTTCTATGGGGTTCGGGTTCGGGATGAAGTTCGGGTCGAGTTCGGATCCCGAACCCGAACATTTTTCGAAAGTTCGGCCGAACTCGTCGAACCCGAACATCCAGGTGTTCGCTCAACTCTACTCCACAGCAACACCGTCAAACGATCTCCTTCAAGGGTCAGAATAGCACTGGAAGTAAGGACTATATCTGGCAATGACTGCAAGTGAAACTGAAACTAATATAGTAGCTGGGAGTGGCAGACAGGACTCACCTGTGAAGGATGCCTACAAACTCCCAGTCAGGACAAAAAGGTTCACAAGGCAAAACCCGGATGACATACCCTGAACCACGGAGCAAACTCACAAGCTATCGCAAGAAGCAAGTCGCTGCGACCTTCTCCTCCCAGACCTGTCTGGATCAGTCACAGTCGTGACACTTTCATTTGGTGGTATTTCATTGCTGCTGACATTTTTACTTTTTTTGTTATTAATCGAAATTTTTGCAACAAAATTACATTTTTCACTTTCAGTTGTGAATTTTTTTTTAAAAAACGACATCTATATATAAATTTCTCTCTAAATTTATTGTTCTACATGTTTTTTATAAAAAAAAAATGTTTGGGTAAAAAAAAAAAAAATAATGGTTCGGGTAAAAGTTAGTGTTTACAAACTATGGTACAAAAATGTGAATTTCCGTTTTGTAGCAGCTCTGACTTTCTGAGCACCTGTCATGTTTCCTGAGGTTCTACAATGCCCAGACAGTAGAACAAACCCACAAATAACCCCATTTTGGAAAGTAGACACCCTAAGGTATTTGCTGATGGGCTGTAATGACCGGCGTCACGCAAAGGGAGGGAAATGGGAAGGTCCTGTCCAAGGGAGAGGGAAAGGTGGTGACCCCTGACTCACCTTGCGGCTGGCACCTGACTGCCCTGACATCCCTAGACGGGTTCCTCACCCGTACGCCGATCACGTGCCTAAACCCTGGCTTTCCCTAAGATGAGCCCTGTGTGGGATCACTAGTCCGCACCACTGACACTAAAGGAAAACACCAAGGAGAGGACAGACAATACAGACAAAACATATAATCCCAGGTGGGCGACAACAGCAGACCACCAAGGCCCACAGGGATCCGGAGGGTAACACTCTGGAACAAAAACCAGGGAACACAGTTACACAGCTCCAGTGGGTCAGTATAGAAGTCCAGGCAGGAAGCTCTATATCTGGCAACCAGAGAAGTGTGAGAGGGGAATATAAGGAGGTTGGGAGTGCTGGACAAGAAACAGCTGAGGAGAAGGAGCTACGGATCCCTGAGTGAGCCAAAAAGGGTTGCAAGGCAAACCCAGAAAGCTACCATAAAGAAACAGCACTATGTTTCTACATAGAGCGCGCAGCCACCCGCTGCGACTTCCTGACCCCGGGTATAACGGAGTCAGGCGTGGCTCTTGACACCCTCGTGACAGTACCCCCCTCTCTACGAGGGGCCTCCGGACACTCAGGACTAGGTCTCTCAGGATGAGAGGCATGAAAAGCCCGAACTAACCTGTCGGCGTTTACCTCAGACGCTGGAACCCACATTCTTTCCTCGGGACCGTAACTCCTCCAATGCACCAGATATTGAAGAGAGCGGCGGACCCGACGAGAATCAACAATTTTGGATATTTGAAACTCTAGATTACCATCCACAACAACAGGAGGGGGTGGCAGCGGTGACGGTTCTAGAGGTGGAACATATTTCTTGAGTAACGACTTATGGAAGACGTTATGGATTTTAAAAGTCTGAGGTAGCTCCAGGCGAAAAGCCACGGGGTTAATGATGGCTACTATTTTGTAAGGGCCAATGAACCTAGGTCCCAGTTTCCAAGAGGGAACCTTTAATTTAATATTCCTAGTAGACAACCACACAGTCATTCACTCCTAGGTCCGGACCTGGCGTGCCTTTATATTTACCATGCTTTTATATTTATATTTACCTCCCATATTTTTCAAGTTAGCTTGCACCTTCTACCATACCGATGAAAGAGATGATGAAAACCGTTCCTCTTCGGGAACCCCAGAAGACCCCCCCTCTTTGAAAGTACAGAATTGGGGATGAAAACCATATGCACCAAGAAATGGTGACTTGCCAGTAGATTCCTGACGGCGATTATTTATGGCAAACTCGGCTAATGGTAAATATGATGACCACACCTCTTGGTTTTCAGACACAAAACATCTTAGATATGTCTCAAGGTTTTGGTTGGTACGCTCAGTCTGTCCATTCGACATAGGATGGAAAGCTGAGGAAAAGGACAAGTGTACCCCCAAACGGGAACAAAAAGCTTTCCAAAACTTAGAAATAAACTGGGTTCCCCGATCCGAAACATCGGAAGGGACCCCGTGAAGCTTCACGATTTCACTGATGAATACCTGAGCAAGAGTCTTAGCATTAGGTAGTGCGGGTAACGCAATGAAGTGTACCATTTTGCTAAACCTGTCCACTACTACCAAGATAACTGTTTTACCCGCAGACAAAGGTAAGTCAGTGATAAAATCCATTGACAGATGTGTCCATGGTCTATTGGGAATGACAAGTGGCAATAAAGACCCTGCAGGACGTGTATGAGAGACTTTCGCGCGCGCACAAGTAGAACAGGAAGACACAAAATCCATTACATCCTGACGCAACCTTGGCCACCAAAAACGATGAAACAATAGTTCCAAGGTTGCTTTACTACCCGGGTGCCCAGCAAGTGCCGAATTATGATGTTCCTTTAATAATTCGAGACGCAGGTTCAACGGTACAAACAATTTCTGTGAGGGGCAAGAGACCGGGGCGTCCCCCTGGGCCTCTAACACCTTCCCCTCCAGAACAGAGTGTACCGCAGAGACAACCACTCCTCTTTGTAGAATGGGTACCGGATCACTCACATTACCCCATCCAGGGAAACAACGAGATAGTGCATCTGCCTTGGTATTTTTTGCCCCAGGACGATAGGTAATAATAAAGTTAAACCTGGTAAAAAATAGCGACCACCTAGCTTGTCTAGGGGTGAGACGCTTAGCTGATTCGAGGTACAGAAGGTTTTTGTGGTCCGTAATCACAGTGACGGGGTGGATTGCCCCCTCTAAAAAGTGACGCCATTCTTCAAACGCTAGTTTAATAGCCAATAGTTCCTTATTGCCAATATCATAGTTCTTTTCTGCTGCAGATAGTTTTTTAGAAAATAAAGCACAAGGACGCCATTTGCTAGGAGACGGACCCTGAGACAGCACAGCCCCCACTCCCACCTCTGACGCATCGACTTCAACAATAAAAGGCTGGGAGACATCAGGTTGGATTAGTACAGGTGCCGAGGTAAACCTCTCTTTTAGAGAGGAAAAAGCAATTTTAGCGGCGTCAGACCATTTAGAAAAATCAGTCCCCTTCCTAGTCATGTCAGTAAGGGGTTTTACAATCAACGAATAATTTTTAATGAATTTTCTATAGAAATTAGCGAAGCCCAAGAACCGTTGCAGTGCTTTGAGGTTCTCAGGAAGATCCTAATCTAAAATTGCCTGGACCTTCCTAGGATCCATACGGAAACCTGAAGCAGATAATAAATAACCTAGGAACTGTATTTCCTGAACGGCGAAGACACACTTTTCAATTTTAGCATATAATTTATTCGTCCGTAGGACCTGCAGTACCTGTCTGACATGCACCTCATGTGTTTTCAGATCAGACGAATAAATTAAAATATCATCTAGGTATATCACCACAAACCTGCCGATAAGATGACTAAAAATGTCATTAACGAAATGTTGGAAGACAGCAGGAGCATTGGTCAGACCGAAAGGCATGACTAGATTTTCATAATGCCCCTCAGGGGTGTTAAAAACTGTCTTCCACTCATCCCCTTCCTTAATACGAATCAGATTGTAGGCCCCCCTAAGATCAAGTTTGGACAACCACCTAGCACCTGCAATCTGATTAAACAGGTCAGGAATGAGAGGAAGAGGGTATGGGTCTCAGATGGTTATCCGGTTTAGTTTGCGGAAATCTAGGCAAGGACGCAGGCCCCCATTTTTCTTTTTAACAAAGAAAAACCCTGCAGCCACGGGTGAAGAAGAGGGTCTGATGTGTCCCTTAGCCAAGCTCTCAGAGATATAATCTTTCATGGCTTGTCTCTCCGGACCCGAAAGATTATATAACCTGGTCTTGGGTAATTTTGCACTGGGAATCAGGTTAACCGGGCAATCATAAGGACGGTGAGGTGGTAACTTCTGACAACCCTTTTCAGAAAAAACGTCCTCAAAGTCCGAAATAAATGTAGGTAGGGTAGCTATGGAGGCGACTAAGCAATTGCTATTTAAGCAATTTTCTCTGCAATGCTCACTCCACTCCAATATCTCCCTGGCCTGCCAATCCACCACTGGATTGTGCGCTACCAACCAGGGAAGACCCAACACCACCGGAGTGGGAAGCCCCTCCAGAACATAACATGAAAGCAACTCGTTATGGCGGTCCCCTACCCGAAGGTGTACGTTATGGACAATGTAAGTGAGGTTTCTCTGAGACAGAGGAGCAGAATCAATAGCAAATATGGGAATAGGTCTTTGTAGCGTACAGAGAGACAAACCCATAGTGTGGGCAAAATGGGCATCTATCAAATTTACTCCTGCTCCACTGTCTAGAAAAAAAGAAATAGTCTCCATCTTAACGCCAAAAACAACAACCGCTGGCAACACAAATTGCGATGTTCGTATGGAGGAAACGTATACCCCCCGGCTGACATCCTCCACACAGCCTGGGGTTAGTAGTTTTCCGACGGTCTTTTGTTTTTGAGGAAGGAAGGACAGACATTAATAAAATGACCCCTCTCCCCACAGAAAAAACAAACCCCACGCCTATGGCGAGCCTCAGGAGGACGGACCTGACGAGTAGTTCCTCCTAGCTGCATAGGCTCGTCTAAGTCCATACAGACTAACTGCTGCTTGGGAGGGGTTACCAATTGCTCCGGTCTGTCCCTAAGACGTCTATCTATTCTGATAGCAAGGGAAATAACCGCATCAAAGGAAAAGGGAGTCTCATACAGCGCAAGCGCATCCTTAATCCTTTCGGATAACCCAGAGCAGAACTGACTCCTGAGAGCCGGGTCGTTCCACTGGGTATCCGTAGCCCACCTACGGAACTCTGAGCAATACTCCTCTACTGGCCGCTCTCCCTGTAGGAGTCTCCGTAATTTTGATTCAGCCAGTGCGACTCGGTCAGGGTCGTCATATATGAGACCCAAGGCCCCAAAAAATCCATCCACTGACCGGAGAGCCTGGGAATCAGCGGGTAAAGAGAACGCCCAGGATTGCGGGTCCCCCTGCAGCAGGGAAATAACAACCCCCACCCGCTGTTCTTCATTACCAGAGGAGTAAGGACGCCACTTAAAATATAATTTACAGGCCTCACGCAACGTCACAAATTTCTCCCTTTCCCCCAGAAAATCTGTCAGGAAGAACAACCTTGGGTTCCGCAACAACCTGGTTACCTGTAGCAACCGCTGGGCTTGCGGTCTGTTGTAATTGCTGCTGTTGCTGGAGGACCGACGCCTTCAATCCTGCCACCTTCAAAGATAGGCCTTGAAGTTGCTTTGACAAAGCAGCAATTGGATCCATACTGGATTCTAAGTAGGTAGAAAGAAAATATTATTATTTTTTTTACCTACACAAAATAAGGGCCAGATATAATGTAATGACCGGCGTCACGCAAAGGGAGGGAAATGGGAAGGCCCTGTCCAAGGGAGAGGGAAAGGTGGTGACCCCTGACTCACCTTGCGGCTGGCACCTGACTGCCCTGACGTCCCTAGACGGGTTCCTCACCCGTACGCCGATCACGTGCCTAAACCCTGGCTTTCCCTAGGATGAGGATCACTAGTCCGCACCACTGACACTAAAGGAAAACACCAAGGAGAGGACAGACAATACAGACAAAACATATAATCCCAGGTGGGCGACAACAGCAGACCACCAAGGCCCACAGGGATCCGGAGGGTAACACTCTGGAACAACAACCAGGGAACACAGTTACACAGCTCCAGTGGGTCAGTATAGAAGTCCAGGCAGGAAGCTCTATATCTGGCAACCAGAGAAGTGTGAGAGGGGAATATAAGGAGGTTGGGAGTGCTGGACAAGAAACAGCTGAGGAGAAGGAGCTACGGATCCCTGAGTGAGCCAAAAAGGGTTGCAAGGCAAACCCAGAAAGCTACCATAAAGAAACAGCACTATGTTTCTACATAGAGCGCGCAGCCACCCGCTGCGACTTCCTGACCCCGGGTATAACGGAGTCAGGCGTGGCTCTTGACACCCTCGTGACATGGGCATAGTGAGTTCATAGAACTTTTTATTTTTTGTCACAAGTTAGCGGAAAATGATGATTTTTATTTTTTTTAATTTTTTTTTTCCTTACAAAGTCTCATATTCCACTAAATTGTGACAAAAAATAAAAACTTTCATGAACTCACTATGCCCATCACGAAATACATTGGGGTGTCTTCTTTCCAAAATGGGGTCACTTGTGGGGTAGTTATACTGCCCTGGCATTTTAGGGGCCCTAATGTGAGAAGTAGTTTGAAATCAAAATGTGTAAAAAATGCCCTGTGAAATCCGAAAGGTGCTCTTTGGAATGTGGGCCCATTTTCCCACCTAGGCTGCAAAAAAAAAGTGTCACACATCTGGTATCGCCGTACTCAGAAGAAGTAGGGCAATGTGTTTTGGGGTGTCTTTTTACATATACCCATGCTGGGTGAGAGAAATATCTCGGCAAAAGACAACTTTTCCCATTTTTTTATACAAAGTTGGCATTTGACCGAGATATTTATCTCACCCAGCATGGGTATATGTAAAATGACAACCCAAAACACATTGCCCAACTTCTCCTGAGTACGGCGATACCACATGTGTGACACTTTTTTGCAGCCTAGATGCGCAAAGGGGCCCAAATTACTTTTAGGAGGGCATTTTTTAGACATATGGATCCCAGACTTCTTCTCACGCTTTAGGGCCCCTAAAATGCCAGGACAGTATAAATACCCCACATGTGACCCCATTTTGGAAAGAAGACACCCCAAGGTATTCAATGAGGGGCATGGCGAGTTCATAGAAGATTTTTTTTTTTTGGCACAAGTTAGCGGAAATAGATTTTTTTTTTCTCACAAAGTCTCCCTTTCCGCTAACTTGGGACAAAAAGTTCAATCTTTCATGGACTAAATATGCCCCTCAGCGAATACCTTGGGGTGTCTTCTTTCCGAAATGGGGGTCAGTATTTATACTGCCCTGGCATTTTAGGGGCCCTAAAGCGTGAGAAGAAGTCTGGAATATAAATGTCTAAAAAATTTTACGCATTTGGATTCAGTGAGGGGTATGGTGAGTTCATGTGAGATTTTATTTTTTGTCACATGTTAGTGGAATATGAGACTTTGTAAGAAAAAACTAAAAAACAAACAAAAAAAAAAAACAATTTCCACTAACTTGTGCCAACAAAAATGTCTGAATGGAGCCTTACAGGGAGGTGATCAATGACAGGGGGGTGATCAGGGAGTCTATATGGGGTGATCACCCCCCTGTCATTGATCACCCCCCTGTAAGGCTCCATTCAGACGTCCGTATGTGTTCTGCGGATCCGATCCATGGATCTGTAAAACACATACGGACGTCTGAATGGAGCCTTACAGGGGGTTGATCAGGGAGTCTATATGGGGTGATCAGGGGTTAATAAGTGACAGGGGGGTGTAGTGTAGTGTGGTGCTTGGTGCTAAATCGCATCTACAGCCTGCCAGCGAACGATCGCCCCTGGCAGGCTGTAGATCAACTCGCTTACCTGCAGTTCCTGTGAACGCGCGCGCCTGTGTGCGTTCACAGGAAATCTCGCGTCTCGCGAGATGACGCATAGATGCGTGACTCTGCCTGAGACTGCCGCCTCCGGAACTCGATCCTGCGTTAGGCGGTCCAGAGGCGGTTCAGAAAAAACATGTTAGACGTGCTGTCTCTCCAAGAAACTCACTTTCGCAAAACTTTTACACCAGTCATGAAAAACAACTATTATAGTATGGTACAATACTTGCACACCGCTTAAGAAACAAAAAAGGTGTCTCAGTAGTATTTGGCAAAAATGTAGATTTTAAAAAAATAGACAGTTTGGTGGACTCAGATGGACGTTATATATTTGTAAAAAGACATATTGGTGATACCTTGTATACCTGTAACAGTCCTACGGCTCACCTGAGTCAGAGGACAGCTGGCTGGAGGGAGGAGTGGAGCACAGTGGCAAGGACCGCAGGAAGTCTGGCAGAGGCGTAGTCGGTAGGCAGGCGGTGGGTCAGGGCAGGCCGCAGTAAGCGTGGTCAGTTCAGTAGGTAGGGAAAAAGCAGAAGAGTAGTCGGTAGTCAATTCCTGGTCAGCAGTGGACTTCCAGTAGTAGCAAGAGCAGCAGATGAGGCAAAGCTTGATCAAGGCTCAAGAGCTCAATAATCAGCAAACTGGAGTGCAAGGGGCTGGACTTATATAGAGAAGTACCAGGTGTGGGGAATCAAGGGTAATGAGCAAGGCTTGGCAAGACTGAGGTTAACTAATAGGCTTCAGGGAGGAATGTCCAGAGAGGACAGTAGCCTAGTAAGCAGGGCTACCGCCTGGGATGTGGCTGGTCACAGGTTTGAATCCCGACAGTACTCCCCCCTTCCAAGGTGACCTCCGGGCCTTGGTGGACATTTTCTTCTGGCTCCCAGGAGTTATCCTCGAGAGGGTAACCCTCCCACCCAATTAGGTATTGTAGTCAAGGATCTTTGCGACAGCGTATTCTTCTTCACCCTGTACCCTCACGGGTGGTGGAGGGGGCGAGTGGCGGCCTGTGAAGGTGTTCTCCACGTATGGCTTGAGGAGTGAGCAATGAAAGACAGGGTGCACCCTAATAGAGTCCGGAAGGTCGAGCCGGAACGTGACCTCGTTGATTTGTGCGGTGATCTGGAACGGACCCATGTATCTTTGGGCCAACTTTTTGGAGGGGACCTTCAATCTGAGGTTCCTGGTGGACAGCCACACCTTGTCTCCCACATGGAAGCCCGGGGTGTGTTTGCGACGTCTGTCTGCTCCCTGTTTAAAGCACCTCTAGGCAAGCTGGAGGATGTCTATAATGTTCTTTTGTGCCTCCTGTAGGGTTGTTAGGCATTCGGCCACTGCTGGGAGGGTGGAGACGACAGGTAGGTGGGGAATGAACACCGGGTGCGAGCCTGTGTTAGCAAAGAAGAAGCTGTGCTTGGTTGAGCTGTGCTCAGCATTGTTGTAGGCGATCTCGGCCGTGGGGAGATGATTAAGCCAGTCATCCTGCAGGTGGGAGCTGAAACAGCGTAGGTACTGCTCTAGGGTCTGATTAGTTCTCTCCGTCTGCCCGTTTGACTGAGGGAGGAAAGCGGAGGACAGGTTCACTTTAACCCTGAGCGCCAGGCAGAAGTTCTTCCAGAACTTTGAGGCAAATTGTACGCCTCGGTCGGAGACCGCGTTGTCCGGGATCCCATGCAGCCTGAAGACCTCTCTGAGAATAAGATTGGCCGTCTGTTTGGCGGTGGGTAGGCCTTTGTAGGGGATGAAATGGGCCACCTTGGTGAGACGGTCGACCACGACCAGGATGGTGTTCATCCCTTTTGAAGGAGGAAGGTCTACCACAAAATCCATGGAGATCGAGCCCCAGGGGCGGGAGGGAATTGGGAGGGGTTGTAACAGACCCACGGGAGAGGAATGAGGAGTCCTATTGTGGGCACAGACCGTGCACGAGGAGATGTACCTCTTGATGTCCTCCTTGTATGTTGGCCACCAGAAGGAGCGGGAGAGACGCACCTGGGTCTTTCTTGTGCCAAAATGGCCGGCCATCTTGGAGTCATGGTTGAGTTTGAGCCCTTCGAGCCGTGCGATTTCTGGTACATATAGTTGTAGGTCCTGATGAAACCAATGACCGTTCTTAAACGTAAGGCTGACATTCCCTGTAGGGTGGGCGAGGAAGGGGTCATTTTCATATCCTTCTTTGATTGTGCCCAGGAGTTCTTTAGAGTAGGTGGCCCCTACGACCCTTCTCTGAGGTAGGATGTTATTTTGGCTCTTGTTACTCTGTGAGGGCTTGGAAAACATTCTGGAGAGGGCGTCAGCCTTGCAGTTTTTTGATCCGGGGTGATAGGTGATGAGAAAGTTGAAGTGGGAAAAGAATAGGCTCCATCTGGCCTGTCTGGCTGAGAGTCTCTTAGCGCTGCGGATGAACTCGAGGTTCTTGTGGTCAGTTAGTACGATTATGGGGTTGGTGGCTCCCTCCAGCAGGTGTCTCCACTCGGAGAAGGCATCCTTGATCGCCAGTAGTTCTTTGTTCCCGATGTCATAGTTCTTCTCGGAGGGGGACATCTGGCAGGAGAAATATGCGCACGGGTGTAATAGCATCCTCTCCCCTGTCCGTTGTGACAAAACTGCCCCCACCGCGGAGTCTGATGCATCCACTTCGACTGTAAATGGTTTCAACTTGGTGAAGGCCTCCTGGGCCTCGGGTGTCCAGGAGAAGGGGACTGCCTTCTTGGTAAGTTGGGTGATTGGTGCTATGACCTTGGAGAAGTTCTGGATAAACTTCCGATAGAAGTTGGCGAAGCCAATGAATCTTTGTATCTCCTTCTCGTTTCTCAGAACGGGCCAGTTCATCACAGCTTGGACCTTCCCCGGGTCCATACTTAGGCCCTCTGGGGAGATGATGTATCCGAGGAACTGAGTGGTGGTTCGCTCAAACTCGCATTTCTTTAGCTTGATATAGAGAGAGTTCTGTCGGAGTCTCTGCAGTACCCTGCGGACGTGTTCGCGGTGCTGCTCGAGGTCTTCAGAGAAGATCAAGATGTCGTCCAGGTAAAAGACTACAAACAGATCCAGCATGTCCCTGAGGATGTCGTTAATGAAGTGCTGGAAGGTGGCGGGAGCATTGCAAAGTCCAAAAGGCATGACCAGGTACTCGAGATGACCATAATGTGTCCGGAAGGCGGTCTTCCATTCGTCCCCAGGCAGGATTCGGATGAGGTTGTAGACCCCTCGAAGGTAGAGTTTAGTGAAGATCTTCGCTGCCCGGAGTCTCTCGAGGAGTTCTGAAATCAGTGGGAGCGGGTACCGTTTTTTACGGTGATGTTGTTAAGCTTTCTGTAGTCTATGCAGGGAGGAGTCTTTTTTCTCTACAAAGAAAAAGGGGGCTCTTGCTGGGGAGGTTGAGGGCCGGATGAACCCCTTCCTCAGGTCCTCGTCCAGGTACTCTTTCAGAGCCTCGAGTTCAGGCTCTGAGAGGGGGTAGATACTGCCAAAGGGTATTTCGGCCCCGGGCAACAGTTCTATAGGGCAGTCGTAGGGTCGGTGTGGTGGCAGCTTGTCTGCGTTTTTCTTGTCGCAGACATCCTGGAACTCGCTGTATTGAGCGGGTAGCAGATCCTTGACGGATAGTTTTGAGATGGTGGTGTCTTCGGGTGGAAGGACGGGTTTGTGGGAGCAATTTAGCGAGCAGAACTCGGACGGAAATCGTATGCAGCGGGTTTCCCAGTCCACCGAGGGGTTGTGGGTGGCCAACCATGGGATACCCAAGATCACCGGGAACTTCGGGGAGGCGATCAGCGAGAAGTGGATCTTTTCGTGGTGATCGGGTTCTATAAGGAGTTGTCGTTCGGTGGTCTCGTGAGTGGCCGGCCCCGAGGAGAGTGGGGATCCGTCGACGGTTTCCAGGTCAACGGGGGCTGCCTTGATTGTCAGTGGAATGTTCTTTTTGCGGGCGAAGGTTTGGGTAATGAAGTTGCCTCCCGCCCCAGAGTCTAACATCGCTGAACAGGGGAGTTGTCGCCCCTCAATGTCGATGAGGATGGGAACGATGAAGTGGGATCCATGAGCCGCCGTGTTGTTATTTTCCAGGGCTGCTGACGGGGTTGGAGTCTGTGGTTGCTCCTTTAGTTCCGTGACGGCAATAGTCTTTCGGATCTTATGAGGACATTTGATGGCAAAAATGACCCGGCTCCCCACAGTAGAGGCAGAGGTTTTGGGCCAGCCGTCTCTCCTTCTCAGCTGTGGATAGAGACCTACGTAGAGCGTCGACCTGCATAGGTTCAGTTGCTGATTGGAGGTCGCGCTGGGTGGTGGAAGAGTAGTAGTAAGTGGGTCTGTGGTCCGAGGACCAGAGTCTCTCTTTCTTCCTCTCGGAGAATTCGGTGAGGAGCGTCTCCCTTGCTGCAGACCATGTAGTCGCGCCTCGGCTGTCGCACAGCGGTTGGGGTCATCGAAGACTTGGCTCATGGCGGAGATTAAGTTGTTTAGGTTGTCCAGGAGCTGACTGTAAGGTGATGCCCATGCTAATGCTTCATCCGTCAGGAGATTGACCATGAATAGCACCTTCTTTTTCTCGGTGGTGAAGGGGGCCGGGTACATCTGAAAATAGATGCGGCATTGGTTTAGAAACCCCCGATACTGGCGTCTGTCGCCGCCGAATCTTGATGGGAGTGGCATGCAGGTGTCTGCGGCCACGCCGCGGACGTCCAGGAGTTGCCTCTGTAGTTCAATAATCTCCATTTGCTGGCTTTGGACTACGCCTTGGAGCTGGGCAAATTTCTCCTGATATGTAGTACCAAATTCTTGAAGTTCGGAGACCTGCTTAAGCAGAGTGGCCATTGCGGACTCCATAGTGTGGCTGATTATTCTGTAACAGTCCTACGGCTCACCTGAGTCAGAGGACAGCTGGCTGGAGGTAGGAGTGGAGCCCAGTGGCAAGGACCACAGGCAGGTAGTAGGTGCAGGACGTCTGGCAGAGGCGTAGTCGGTAGGCAGGCGGTGGGTCAGGGCAGGCCGCAGTAAGCGTGGTCAGACACTCCAGATGGCAACGGTGGTAGCAGTTCAGTAGGTAGGGACAAAGCAGAAGAGTAGTCGGTAGTCAATTCCTGGTCAGCAGTGGACTTCCAGTAGTAGCAAGAGCAGCAGATGAGGAGAAGCTTGATCAATAATCAGCAAACTGGAGTGCAAGTGGCTGGACTGATATAGGGAAGTACCAGGTGTGGGGAATCAAGGGTGATGAGCAAGGCTTGGCTAGACTGAGGTTAACTAATAGGCTTCAGGGAGGAATGTCCAGAGAGGATGGTAGCCTAGTAAGCAGGGCTACCGCCTGGGATGTAGCTGGTCACGGATTCGAATCCCGACAATACCTTTGCAAATATATTTGCACCAAACAAAAAGCAAGTGATCTTTTTGAGGACTGTTCTCAAGTTACTTAGCACATTCAGTGAGGGTTATTTATTGGAGGAGACTTCAATATGGCACCCGGTCCCAGCGTTGACTCTTCAACTGGCAGGTCCAGTTACTCGAAACAAAAATTAAAAAGGTTTGGAGAAATGTTGGGAGAACACCTCTTGGTCGACATCTGGAGGGTGTTGCACTCAAACACAAGAGATTACTCTTTCTATTCACATACATTCCAATCTCACTCAAGGATAGATTTTTTTTTAATAAATCAAAAAGATATAGGTCTGGTTCAGAAATCAGAATATGATATACGCCTGTCATCAGATCACGCACCAATCTTTCTTCTCTTTAAAACCGCTCACAATAGCAGTAAAACTAACAGCTGGGTTCTTATAAATTTTCTTTATTTTGGGAAAGTGTATGAAACATACAGGCGTCAGAGTTAATTCACTCCAACTGTTACATAAACAAAAAATAAAGTTCGAGTTACACTTCCACAGTTTGATGACATCATAAAATGTCATATAAATCAAAACATTTTATACAGTAGAATAATAAAGTAAAAGGTTGAGTATGTGAAAGGTTAATGGTAGGAGGGGTAGGATAGAAGGGAAGTGAGGGTGTGGAGAAGGAAAGAGGGGGAAGAATAAAAATATGTAAAAGTACCAGTCATTTATGAGAAGCCTAAATATCTAAAGTATCTTAGACATGAACATGTACTAATCATATATCTATGAACCAAGAATAACAATTTAATTTAATGAAAATATATAATTCTAGACCAATCTCAGAGTCCTCATTAACTTTTGAAAGATGGTATATCCATTTACGCCATATATCTTCATATTTATCCACATTGTGTAGAACAGTCCATTTACGTTTTTCAAAGTTCTGTCTTTTATATATTTCCGCTCTCCACTCCGATATAGTGGGTGGATCTTCCTTGAGCCATTTCCTGGGTATGAGTACTTTCGCAGCATTTAGGAAAATATTTGTAAGGGTTGACTTAAATACTGCTTGAGATACATCATATATGTTAAAAAGAACAAGTTTCTCTGAGAGTATAACCTTTGTATCAAGCACTTCGCCTAAAATTTTAGATATTGAATGCCAGAATGGGGTGATTTTCATGCATGTGTACCAGATGTGTGAATAAGCAGGGGCGGACTGAACCCTCAGGGCCCCCGGGCAAAATAAATCAAGGGCCCCCTTAAAGGCCCCACCCATGTTCTGCTGCAAGCTCCATGCCCCACCTCCAGCCACACCCTATACAATCTTTAATAAGATTTCAAAGTTAAAGCAACACAAAAGGCACCCAGACCACTTCAGCTCATTGATGTGGTCTGGGTACAGTGTCCCTTTTGCAAATCGAGCTGCAATGTTCTAGAGAAACTGCATTGTTTACCTTCCAGCAATAAGTCAGCCTCTAGTCGCTGGCAGCCACGTGAGGGCTTCCTGGAGTAAAACAGACCTCTGGTCTGGTATCTGACGCTGGACGTCCTCACACTCTGCATGATGACCTCCAGGGTAAGATTTTTCCCCATAGGAAAGCATTGATTCAATGCTTTCGTATGGGGTGACCTAATCTTAGCGTCCATTAGTGAGCCTCTGTTAGAAGCAGTGTGGGCATAACTACTGTGAAGGGGGCACATATCTGGGCATAACTACTGTGAAAGTGGGGGAGGGCCCTTCACAGTAGTTATTAATCCCTTTCAGCAGTCCCCTCTTCAGTGAATGGAGGACTGCTGAAAGGGGTTAATAACTACTGTGAAGGGCCTAGCCGTCTGGGCAACCCCCCACCCACCTTGTACTTGTTCCACTGATCTGCTACTTGCGGGCTACATGGGCATGAGTTCAGTCACTTCGGTGGGCAATCCCATCCTGCGGCGGGTGATCCCGCGAGACCCGTGACCTACAGCGGCGGGTCTTGCGGGATCACGCGCTGCAGGACGGGATTGCCCACCGAAGTGACTGAACTCATTCCCGCGCAGCCCACAAGTAGCGGAACAATTACAAGAGGGGTGGGGAATAGCCAAATTAAAAAATATTTTGAACCAAAAGGTGTTATGGGGGCTCTGTGGATGGCACTGTTGTGGGGGGGGGATCTGTGGGTGACACATATATAGCACCTTATGCTATATATGTGTCATCCACAGATCCCCCCATAACAGTGTCCCTGTGAGTGAATGATCCCCAATACAGGGTCTGGGGGCCGGCATCTGGTGTTGTAATGGCAGCGGGGCCCGATGCAGTCACTGTATTCTATTACACCAGGCCCCGCTCACTGTAATACTAATTCATATGTGAACAACTTGAAATTCTCTGCGATCCTCTCCCTCTGAGCTCTCTGTACTCACAAGCTCAGTAGCAGGCCGGGCGGCAGCGCAACTCACTGACGTCACGTGCCTGCTCCTCCCACTTTATGAATGAAGCAGGCGGAGCCAGTGGCCTGGTTGCTAGGGCTGGTGTCACCCGGTGCAGTAGAAAATGGTGTCACCCCCCCCCAGCAATAATTTTTTAGCCCTATATGGGGCTATGGTGGTGCTGCTGCCATAGGGGGCATCCGTTAGCTCAGCAGACCCCCCCTAGCAGTCAGAGCCTGGTCTCGGGAGGGACACTTCCAGATTATTTTCTGTCCACCACCACAAAACAATGGTGCTTATAGAACAGACTACACAGTGTAGCGGTATACAGTATATTGTGTGGCACAGTGTAGCGGTATACTGTATATTGTGTGGCACAGTGTAGCGGTATACTGTATATTGTGGGGCACAGTGTAGGCTATATGTGTATAACATAAACATATTTCATATTAAAAAACTTACAGTTACTTGGCTTGGCCTTCGGGGATCTCGGACGCCACTTCTACACTTGGTCGGGGGCTCGGTGGAGCTGATGTTGTGTTTCATCCTAATAAGAAAGATTTCATAATAGGGATTTGGGGAAGGGGCAGAGGGATAGCAGAGCAGGGTGAGGCTGGTGCTGCTACTAGGGGGTCATACCATGGGGAGTAATAAAGCCCACCATAATGCCCCCCCTCCTTTTAATGTGACAGTGCAAAAAATACCCCCTTGTAATGCTCCCAGTTGAGCTAATGTCCCCATAGTGCCTCCATAATGTCCCAGTATAAAATACCCCTATATAGTGCCCCCAGGAAATTCCCCCATAGTGCTCCTCTCTTCCTTCCTGCTAGTGCCCCCCATAATGTACCAGTATAAAATTCCCCATATATAGTGCCCCAGTAGATGCCCTCAGTGACCGGCATCTGATAGGCTGCTGGCCTAGTGTCCCCCATAATGCCCCCCAATAATGTGCCAGTAAGTGTCCCCATAGATGCCCCCCCCATCATGTCCCAGTATCATAGTGCAACCCCCCCAATGTGCCAGTATCAAGTGCCTCTCTCCTTCCCACCCCCATGTGCCAGTATCATACTGCCAAACCCCCCATGTGCCAGTATCAAGTGCCTCTCTCCTTCCCCCCATGTGCCAGTATCATAGTGCCAACCCCCCCCCCCCCATGTGCCAGTATCAGGTGCCCTCGGACCATGGCCGAAGTGCCCGACCGGTCAGTCCGCCCCTGTGAATAAGTGCCTAATTCAGTATGACATCTCCAGCATCTTTCACTGATTGCATTATTTATTCTATGCATAACCAAAGGAGTTTTGTACCATCTCGCATTAATTTTGAATTGCATTTCTTGCATAGCATATGAACTTGAGGTCCCATTCATGGGTTTAGTCATCTGATCCATTTGGCTATCATTTAAACGATGTTGTAGTTCTTTGTTCCATTTTTCAATATATAGAGGGGGTGTGTTAGTATCATTTAGTACTTTGTATAATTTAGACAATATTTGTTGGGGCGTATTGGGTGTATGGAGTAGTGTCGTTATAGTATTGTCAATACAATCCTTAGGCTTAGATCTCCACTGTAAGATATTTTTAAGTAACATGCTATATTGTTTAAGTGTCAAGTTGTGTAGACCATGGGAATTTTTGATTTCTGAAAATGATAGTACGGTTTCTCCCCTGTAAATGTCATTTAGCTCTAAGAATCTATTTATTTTATCACTTTGCAGTGCTTTAAGTATTTCTGTCCAAGTATGTGGAATGAGACTAGTTACTGGAATACTAAGGTCGCCACTTGGTAACAGATTATGTGATCTGTTTATGTTATGCCATTTTCCTAATATTAGTTTCGTAAACACGTTTTTAATTTTTCTTTTTGCATAATTAGACGTTTTCCACAATAGTGAGTAGAAGTTGATGTCAGTGCATTCCTGCTCTACATCAGTCCATTTTTTCCCGGATGTGACTCTACTCCATTCTATGATCCTAGTAAGTACAGAAGCCTTGTAATAATTTTCCAGGTCAGGTAGGCCAGTGCCGCCATTTTTCCCTGACCTTGTTAGGGTTTTGTAGTGGATTCTGTTTTGCCTATTTTGCCATATAAATTTTAGGATGTTTTGTTTCATTTGTCTGAAGAAAGACAGAGGTATTTCTATTGGTAATGTTTGGGATAAATATAACATTTTTGGAAGGATAATCATTTTGATTAGATTTATCCTGCCAAAAATTAAAAGCTAGAGGGAATTCCAGTCCTTCAGCAATTTATTAATCTCCTTTAACAATGGCATAAAATTGATATTGTATAAGTCTGTCGACTCTTTACTACAGTGTTCATTTTAGGACATGGTCAGATATCATAGTCAAGTATCAAAATAATGCCAACGTAACACCTGACCCTGACACCTGACCCTGACCCTCACATCTGACTCTCATATCTGAGTTTGACTTATGCTCTTCATAGGTCAGGGTCAAAGTGAGAATGAGTTGAACAACAATCCCAAGCTTATACAAGGCAAGCTGGTAGCTCAGTGGTAATGCTGTTGCCCCATGTCCAGGCTTTATGAGTTCAAAACCCCTTTCAGCCTCTAAAAAATGTTTATATTTTATTATGCCCTAGATAAGAGGCAAATTTAAATGATGTGTGACGCTGATATCTCACGTCCTTCACTAGTCAGTGTCACAAGGGATCTTAGGTTTACTGTGTTTTTTGCTATACTACATCTCATAGATCAAAAAAAAAATCACCAACTTTGGTGTCTAGAGCTAAAGCTCAGTGGTAAGACACTTGCGTGGCATGTAGTGTTCATGGGTTCAAAACCCCTTCCAGGCTTTTTATAAAATTAATATTTTATATTTTATTGAGCTGTAGATCAGAGACAAATTCAAATGGTGTGTGATGCAAGTAGTCCTTTTTTATTTTATTAAGAGTACATGGGCAGCACTATAGTAAAGGGGCCCTGTATACAGAGCTATTTCCTGGATTTTACATATCTACTGTATATATGTGTATTATACACAGTGTGCTATAGCTTCACCACACTGAGATCTGCTCAGAAAGCTGAAATACATATTACTGGCTTATCCACAGACACAATATATGACCATACAGATCGCAGTACTATGTGATAGCTTCTAAGTATAGTAATGTTATAGCTTGGAGGTTACATTAATGGCTTTGCATGTTGAAGTCCCCAGAAAGACAAAAGTTTTTTTCTTTAATAGCATATACTATAATAAATAATATATGTCATTAACCCATAGGATACCAGCGCTGTACATGTATGTCGCTGGAAACACGGTCACAAATCCCAGCGCCATACAGGTACAGCGCTCTGATCGGGCGCCAACAGGAGCTACTCCCGCCCGATCAGCTGCAGGGGTCCGGCAGGCACTAATAGTTGGACCCCTGCTGTATGCACCGGCATCGGTGAAAACACTGATGCCGGTTCATTAACCCTTGCACTGCCGCGGTCAGCGCTGACGGCTGCATGTGCGGTATCCCCGTGGTGCTGTGACGTCAGCCTGCTGTCTAGCCCTGTCAGTCAATGGGGGGAGGGGTGTGGGTGCAGAGCACAGGGGGTGTTCTAGAGCATTGCTCAGAATAGGGTTGCCACCTGTACGGGAATTACCCGAACAGTCCGGGTTTGCAATCCTGTGCCCGGGTACAAGCCTTTCTCAGACCCGGGCACAGGATCAGCTGTGAATGATGTGAGTGGCTGTGAGTGGCTGGGCACAGGGAGATGAGCGCTTCTATTGTGGAAGCGCTCATCTCCATAGTCATCTGTATCGCCGTCCTCAGGACAGTGATACAGACGGCTGTGGTGCGGCAGGGGAGCTAGAGGCGTCTCCCTCCCCTGTTCCTCGGATAGGCTGCGGGCCTTGTGCCCGCAGCCTATCAGAGGCCGGTGCAGGCGGCGCAATGACGCCATCACGCCGCCTGTGCCGTACAGCACGGTACACAGGCCGGGAAGAGGCCTGCATCGCATCGTTGGAGGTAAGTAAAAGTTTTTTGTTTTTTTTTAGAGAAGAGGCACCTGAAATTGGCACATATGGGGGAAGGGGTGGAAAGAGACACCCTATACTGGCACATATTGGGGAGGAGGAGAAATGAGGCACTTGAAACTGGCACATATGGGGGAAGGGGGGGGGAGAGGCACCTTATACTGGCACATATTTGGGGGGGGGAGAAAAGAGGCACTTGAAATTGGCACATATAAGGGAAGGGGGGAAGAGGCACCTTATACTGGCACATATTGGGGGGCTTCTACTGAGGCCACAAAGAAGGGGTATTTTATATGGGGGGCTCTGCATTGTACTAGTATTAGGCTACTTTCACACTAGCGTTCGGGTGTCCGCTCGTGCGCACCGTTTGAAGGGGCTCACGAGCGGCCCCGAACGCATCCGTCTGGCCCCAATGCATTCTCAGTGGAGGCGGATCCACTGAGAATGCATCCGCCTGCCAGCGTTCAGCCTCCGCTCCGCTCAGTGAGCGGACACCTGAACGCTGCTTGCAGCGTTCGGGTGTCCGCCTGGCCGTGCGGAGGCGAGCGGATCCCTCCAGACTTATAATGGAAGTCAATGGGGACGGATCCGCTTGAAGATGACACAATATGGCTCAATCTTCAAGCGGATCCGTTCCCCATTGACTTTCAATGTAAAGTCTGAACGGATCCGCTCAGACAACTTTCACACTTAGAAAATTTTCTAAGTTTTATTGCAGACGCATCCGTTCTGAACGGATGCGAACGTCTGCATTATCGGAGCGGATCCGTCTGATGAAACATCAGACGGATCCGCTCCGAACGCTAGTGTGAAATTAGCCTTATCAGGGGATTGGGGAGCACAGCGGCACAGTATTGGGGGTAGTAGGATGATTTGTCCAGAAGATGGGAGGATGATGGAAAAGTAGTAAACTAAGATTTTTTTTTTGTTGTTGTCAAACTGCAGAGACGAAAAATGGCGACAAAATGGTAGTCTGGTCTGAAGGTCTGAAAGGAGAAGATGAGGAAAGAGAACATCTACATCAAGGGAGATGTCACTGGATGTAAGAGGTATGAGGCGCTGTATTTCTGTAGTGACGGGATCAGGGGCGTAACGATCGTGGTGCGAAAGTGACCAGGGGTGGAGGCGGGACATGGGTGTGGCTGGAGGCGGGACATGGGTGGGGCCTGGAAGAGGGCCCTCCCTCCCTTCTGTTCAGGTTTGGCTTGAAGAAAAAGGTGGCAACCCTAAACGCCATGCGCAAAACCCGAGCATGGTACAAAGGAGTTGCGGTCTACTTGGTGCAGGTTGCCTTGTACAACTCTTTTGTACTATCCTGGAGCGCTGGCAACACAGAGAAATTCCTTCAGTTCTAGGAGGCAGTCCTCAAGGCCCTGATCTTTTCTGACCGGGAAAGAGCAGGCCGGAGTACCTCGGGAACTGGAGGCGCCAGGATCGTCCCTGGCCAACACTTTCCAGGTGTGGTTCCCCCATACTGGAAAGAAGGGACGGTACCAAAAAAAAGTGCAGCGTGTGTAACAGGAGGGGGTAACGGAAGGACACCACCACTCAGACACGTGTCCCGATCATCCGAGCCTCTGCATTGACGGTTGCTTCAGGGAGTGCCACACTTCCATGGAGTACTAAATCTATAATCCCCTTCCCCCATTTTAATTTATTTCTCCACAGTCTTCACAGGAATAGCTGCAAAGTGGAGGAGAAGATTCAAAATCTCCTTTTATTACACTAACATGTTCTTGTAGCCCCTTTTATTTCGTTTTTACAAGGGGTAATAGGAGAAAAAGCGCCCCAAAATTCGCAGTCCATAAGAGGTTCTGTCACCAGAATCAACCCTATTAGACCATACATACTGCCTGGTAGGGCTCATTATGCTGATTATGTATGATAAATAGCTGCAGAGATTCATATGCAAATAAACAATTCGAGCACTCAGAGGCGGGGCTGAATATTCTGAGCAATGCTCTATAACACCCCCTGTGCTCTGCACCCACACCCCTCCCCCCATTGACTGACAGGGCTAGACAGCAGGCTGACATCACAGCACCACGGGGATACCGCACATGCAGCCGTCAGCGCTAACCGCGGCAGTGCAAGGGTTAATGAGCCGGCATCAGTGTTTTCACCGATGCCGATGCATACAGCAGGGCTCCAACTATTAGTGCCTGCCGGACCCCTGCAGCTGATCGGGCGGGAGTAGCTCCTGTTGGCGCCCGATCAGAGCGCTGTACCTGTATGGCGCTGGGATTTGTGACCGTGCTTCCAGCGACATACATGTACAGCCCTGGTATCCTATGGGTTAATTACATATTATTTATTATAGTATATGCTATTAAAGAAAAAAACATATGTCTTTCTGGAGACTTCAACATACAAAGCCATTAATGTAACCTCCAAACTATAACATTACTATACTTAGAAGCTAGACAATTCAATTATCTTATCTGGAAGAAAGGTCAACACAGGACTGCTTATAACTAGGGATGAGCGAACCCGAACTGTATAGTTCGGGTTCGTACCGAATTTTGGGGTGTCCGTGACACGGACCCGAACATTTTCATAAAAGTCCGGGTTCGGTGTTCAGCGCTTTCTTGGCGCTTTTTGAAAGGCTGCAAAGCAGCCAATCAACAAGCGTCATACTACTTGCCCCAAGAGGCCATCACAGCCTTGCCTACTATTGGCATGGCTGTGATTGGCCAGTGCAGCATGTGACCCAGCCTCTATATAAGCTTGGGTCACGTAGCGCTGCATGTCACTCTGCTGATTCAAGCATAGGGAGAGGTTGGTGCTGCGACGTTAGGGCGAGATTAGGCAGATTAACTCCTCCAAAAGACTTCATTCTGTGATCGATCTGCAGCTGTGGATCATTGAAATGCTAATATCGACTTGCTCACTTTTTTGAGGCTGCCCAGAGCGTTTTTAGATCACTTTTTTTCTGGGGTGATCGGCGGCCATTTTGTGGCTTGTGGTGCGCCAGCACAAGCTATCACCAAGTGTATTTAACCATCAATAGTGTGGTTATTTTGTGCTATATCCTACATCAGCTGCAGGCTGAGCCTGTGTCAGCGAAGTGCATTTAACCATCAACAGTCTGATTATTTTTTGGCCATATACTACATCAGCTGCAGACTGAGCCTGTGTCACCGAAGTGCATTTAACCATCAACAGTCTGGTTATTTTTTGGCCATATACTACATCTGGTGCAGGCTGAGCCTGTGTCACCCAAGTGCATTTAACCATCAATAGTGTGGTTATTTTTTGGCCATATACTACATCAGGGGCAAGTTGAGCCTGTCACCCAGCGCCTAAAAAATAGACCTGACATTTCTATTCAACCAAATTTGTACTGTTTTAGCTGGTCAAGTTATTTGTAGTGACCGTAAAAGCACAGTTTTTGTTCTGGGTTGAAAAACTATTCCCAAATTTGCCACTCTCAAAATAACTAGTTTCTGCTATATGAGGCCTACTTGAAATCTATCCCAAAAAGGATATCTTACATTGAAGGTGCTGATAGTGTCATTCAGAAAAACCTAAGACCTCTCTCCTCTGCCTGGGTGCCGGGGCCTAAATGTGTGACAGTGGCCTGTTCCAGTGGTGGGTGACGTGAAGCCTGATTCTCTGCTATGACATGAAGACAGATTCTGTGCTGACATAAGGCCAAAAAATCTGTTACGGGACCTCTCTCCTCTGCCTGGGTGCCGGGGCCTAAATGTGTGACAGTGGCCTGTTCCAGTGGTGGGTGACGTGAAGCCTGATTCTCTGCTATGACATGAAGACAGATTCTGTGCTGACATAAGGCCAGATTCTCTGTTACGGGACCTCTCTCCTCTGCCTGGGTGCCTGGGCCTAAATGTGTGACAGTGGCCTGTTCCAGTGGTGGGTGACGTGAAGCCTGATTCTCTGCTATGACATGAAGACTGATTCTGCGCTGACATGAAGCTAGATTCTCTGCTATGGCATGAAGAGACTGATTCTCTGCTGACGTGAAGCCAGATTCTCTGCTATGGGACCTCTGTCCAATTGATATTGGTTCATTTTTATTTTTTTTATTTTTATTTTAATTCATTTCCCTATCCACATTTGTTTGCAGGGGATTTACCTACATGTTGCTGCCTTTTGCAGCCCTCTAGCTCTTTCCTGGGCTGTTTTACAGCCTTTTTAGTGCCCAAAAGTTCGGGTCCCCATTGACTTCAATGGGGTTCGGGTTCGGGACGAAGTTCGGGTCGGGTTCGGATCCCGAACCAGAACATTTCCGGGAAGTTCAGCCGAACTTCTCGAACCCGAACATCCAGGTGTTCGCTCAACTCTACTTATAACATCTTAACGAAACCTAAAAAAGCAGGAGGTCTTGGCCTGCCAGACTTTGAGAAGTATCGAGATGCGGCGACCATATCCAGAATCTTGGAATCTAACATCAGACCAATAAGGAAGCCCTGGGTGGACCTGGAGGAGAGTTGTGCGTGTTGCCCGCTCAACCAGGTCACATGGAAGACTGTCTATAATTGTGGTAGGGGCTGAGGTGTACGTCAGCTTGGAGTTGGGTGGGGGGGCCTACCACCCTCCAAGATCTATTATGGCTGAACTGTGCCCGGAGCCAGAGCGGGGTAGGCCTGTATATGTGGGCCACCCAAGAGAGTGGGATGAAGAAAGAAGGGTCGGGAGGGTGGGGCCTGAAGCGACCGTCCTGGAGGTGCGCCCACCCGGGCAGTAAGAGCCGTGCCCCGCGGCTTATATATCCCCCGCCGCTTATCCCCACTGAATGCTGCCCCTGCACCCGGTCTACTAAAGGGTGTGAAGATACGAGCCCGAGGACCGGAGGATTGCTGGTGCTGCGCTCTGTCTGCCGTCCCAGCCACGTCAGGCGAAAGTAGATCCGGCCGCGGCGGATCTAGAAGATCCAAGTCTTTAAATTGCCCCTGCTGACGCCTGCTAAAGTCATTGAGGGAGCGGTAAGTGCCCCGGACCACTTACATCTAAATCGCAGGCAAATTCAGGACTATACTAGCGTCCCTGTGCCGGCCCTCTGCCATATAGTCCCAGCTGCCGCCCTTGCTAGAAGATCAATCCGCCGCCTGTGAATAGGCAGCAAATTTAAATTGCATTAAAGACATAGCAGCTATATAACGTCCCACAGTGACTGAATTAAGTACAGCTGCTCTGTTTAAATATTCAGGAAGCCTGCACTTTAATAAATTGGATTACAACAATAGTTTAAAAACACACCAGAAAGTCAGTGAGAGTTCTCATTAAAATCCCTACTTGTCAATAGGAAATAGTGCGGAGAAGCAATATTTTAAAGGGAACAACTGATCTGTGAAGCGATCACCTTGCCAAGCACCCTGACTGTTGTCCAGTAATAAAATAGATATCACCTCTATGCCGTACTGCACTAGGCATTTTTGTGTAATTTAAAGGGAAAGTAGCCCTCTTTCCGAAACAAAGCCTGCAAGTCAATACACCACTATACTTTCAAGTGCCATAAATATTAGCCCTGTGAAACGCGGCTGGGTGCAGAGGCCTTGCCCGGTACCCTGCCAGTGAAACAGAGGCACTTTATTTGGCAAAAAAAATATAAAAAATTTGCAGAACACGTAGCTACTACCTAGTCGGTGTAATTTAAAGGGGCCACTCCCAGATATATAAATTCAGTGCATTAGCTTCTTATTCTCTTATACGGCTCAAGAAGCTATCCGTGAATTCTTTAGTTCTTCCTTCAGAATATGTGCTGAAGATATTGATTAGGGGGGACCTGCCCGAAGAAGACTACACGCAAGTGACCTTCATGTGAGCTCTAGCACAACGTAAAACCAACTTGATTCAATATGCCAAGCTATCAAATAAGTACCTACATATTGTGGGAGACTACAGCACGAGCAATGAGTAAGCCCAGAAATTTAACAGAGGGCGGAAAACCCTCTGGGACCCCCAAAAGGACCCAGAGTATATCTAGATCACATAAGCTCAGCCCAGACGCCTCTGAATTTGTACAAGGGAGGTCGGCTAAGACTACTGATAAATACCAAAACGAGGCGAGATATGCGTCCGATTCGGAAGATGAAGTCGTACAGGAGCAAGACGACCTCAGGCAACACATCAAAAATTTACCAACTATAGAAAACATACAAGGCCTGTTTAAAGACTGGCTCACACCAGTTAAAAGCGACCTTTCGGAAATAAAAACTGATTTCAAACGTCTAAACGAAAGAATGGACTCTATTAAAGAGGACAATGCACAGATTATTTCGCATGCTGCCTTCCTTGAAGAAAAAGTTGCCTCGCAGCAAATAGAAATACATAATCTGCAAATGCATATGGATGATCTAGAGAACCGCTCTAGACGTAATAATTTACGTATAAAGGGTCTACCGGAATCAGTGGAGGACAAAGATGTATCAAAAGCCCTTATTTCTATTTTCCTGGAACTTTTAGGCAAAGAGGAGGACTTTGACATTGGTCTGGAGAGGGCACATAGAGTTTATCGACCGAGATCAGTTTCTGCAGATGTCCCAAGAGACGTGCTACATCTTAAGCTTCTCCATAAAAGAAGAGGTCTTAAAAAAAGCACGGTTCGCCAAAAAAATTGAATTTGAAGGGAGTACAATCACGATTTTTCAGGATCTATCAAGACTGACCCTGGAGAAGCGAAGACAACTTATTCCTTTGACAAGGACACTGAGGGAGAAAAACATCAAATACAGGTGGTTGTACCCGTTCGGCCTTTCTATTAGCCACGCTGGGAAACAGTTGACGGTGCGCTCATCAGAGGATCTTGCCTTCGCTTTAAATAAACTGGACTTAAACCACATATCCGTCCCGGAATGGTTGCCAGAGGAACCGACTCCCCCATCACCAGGTCTCCCGTCTAAGGCCAATTGTGATCAGTATTCAACTCCACAGACGAGAAGAAGAGATGAAGAAGGCTTTCACCGACCCAGAGCTCCAAGGAAGCTGACGAGAGATGCCACTCCATCTTCCAGGCAGCACACACCCGCTTGACATGATGGGTGACATATCCTTGTTTCTAATTTTATACTCAGTTATGTGATGTGTATAACTAATTCTGTTGTTATTCGTTTATATCTCTAGCTATACTCAGACTATCACAAAAAAAAAAAAAAAAAAATGATGGTTATACACTATTATTAACACAAGCTTTACTTTTCAGGATACAGACAATAGAAATGTAGGTTGTTGTTTGATATAATATGTTGGAAGATTTTACTTGTAAAAGTTTATCAATATTGCGGGTCTTGTCACTTGCCTTAAACTGGTAGTGAGAAGGCGTGCAATTGCACTACTTAGATGTTACTTGTTTAAACTGAAGCATCATAGGTTTACGGGCGTTTTCACCCCCCCTAAGATTTGAGTTTTGTAACTTCTATTTCTGCATCTACCTCATGAAAGTAATGTGGTAGAACTCACGGTGTTTACTTAAGATAGTAGATTGTTCTCCCTCTCCCCCCCCCCACCCTTGACGGTACCACACCCCCAGTGTGGTTGGAACTCAGTCTCTCTAGTTCTAAGAGGACTGACGCTGTCAATACTTTCCGGGTACTATTCCTCTACTGGTTGGAGGAATACCTTTCTATATTTACTTGTAATTTAGGTTACATAACCTCCCCAAATTTACACTCCTTTTAATTTACCCCATTATTGCATTACCTGCGAATTTACTTCCACTGACACAGCCTTGGGAATCTTCTTATTTACTTTTTTCTGTTCCTGTTTTGCCCTCTCATAAACCTTCCTTACCCCTCCGTCCTTGGTAGTTTAACGCTCCTTTATAACAAGCTAATTTGTACTACTAACATGCCTGAACTATACTGTGTCTCTTTCAATGCCAATGGGCTGAATATCCCATCTAAGAGAGGGCAAGTTTTGCAGTCTTTCAAGAAGAAACATGTTGATGTATTGTTTCTTCAGGAAACTCACTTCCGCAAACCTTCCACCCCGATAATGAAAAATAGCTACTATAAGATTTGGTTTAATGCGTGCACACCACTGAAGAAGCAAAAAGCTGTATCGATCGTCTTTGGCAAAAACATAGATTTCAAAAAAACAGATATGGTGGTAGATCCAGATTTGTAAAGGGTTATGTTGGCGAAACACTCTATACTTTTGCAAATGTATACGCTCCAAACCAAAAGCAGGTGATCTTTTTGAGGTCGGTTTTCAAGATTCTTGTCACTTTTAGTGAGGGCCACATACTGATTGGTGGAGATTTTAATATCGCACCTGACCCAAGCATGGACTCTTCATCAGGCAAATCCAATTATACAAAACAAAAATTAAAAAGGTTTGGAGACATACTGGAGGAGCACCTGCTAGTGGATATATGGAGAGTTATGCATCCTAATACGAGAGACTATTCTTTTTATTCAAACACATTCCATTCACACTCAAGAATAGATTTTTTTCTCGTAAGCCAGAAAGACATCGGTCTAGTTCATAAGTCAGAATACGACATTAGGTTGCTATCCGATCATGCACCAATTTTTATGTTATTTAAAACTGAACATCCTAGTTTTAGAGTAAACAATTGGATCCTAAATGAAAGCTTGTTAAATAGCGATAAAAATAAAAAAATACGTTTCCTCAGAGCTAGAACACTTCTTCAAAGAAAATAAGACGGAAGATGTAAATAATTCTGTAGTATGGGAAACACATAAGGCGGTAGTGAGAGGCCTTTTGATGAAACTGGGCGCTAAAGAAAAGAGAGAAAGGGAAAAACAATTGGCTACACTACTTGAACAGATTAGGTCCCTTGAGAAAGTCCATAAAACCTCTCCAGACAAAAGAACTGAAGCTAAACTAGCAGAACTTAGAACAAATGTGAAGAATATTCTGGATCACTCTTTTCAGAGATACGTACATATGGCTAAATACAGACATTACCTGTACGCTAACAAGTGTGGTAAAGAGCTTGCTAGGCTGATTAAAAAAGAGAGAGCTAGGAATAATATCAACAAAATCAAAAATAGCCTTAACCAAACTCTACAAGACTCCAACGAGATAGCCTCGACCTTTAGAGAGTACTACGAGAAGCTGTACAACTTAAATGCCACAGAAACAAAAAAAGACATAGATAACAGACATTGTAAGATTAAAGATTACTTAGAAAATATTACAACCTTCACGCTAACCCTGGAACAAAAAGACTCCTTAAATGATCCATTCACCCTAGCCGAGGTCCTTAAGGCAATAAAAAACCTAAAATTGGGAAAAAGTCCAGGCCCAGACGGTCTCACGGCCTGTTACTATAAAAAGTTCAAAGACATATTGGCTCCCCGTCTAGTGGAATACTTCAATTTAATAGGAAAGGAAGAGTCATGGAGGGAGGAATCCCTTATCGCCCATATTACACTAATCCATAAAGAAGGGAAAGACCCGACTGAATGTTCTCATTACCGTCCGATCTCGCTACTAAATGTCGATCTAAAGCTATATGCTACATTACTGGCGGGTAGGATTAGTACTTTAGTTGGAGCACTTGTCGGTGATGATTAGGTGGGATTTGTACCTGGCCGTGAGGCCAAAGACAACACAACGAAAGTGGTCCATTTAATGCAATTCGCCAAAGTCAGACGCATCCCAACAATCCTGATCGCCTCTGACGGCGAGAAGGCGTTTGACAGGCTGAATTGGAATTACCTTCGCAATACTCTTATAAAATTTGGATTCCCAGAAATTTTCATAAATAAAGTTATGGCCCTCTATACAATTCCCAAAGCAAAAATTAAGGTAAACTGAGTTTTGTCAAACCCTTTTCCTATCAGTAATGGAACAAGGCAGGGATGCCCTTTATCTCCACTTTTATTCATACTCTCCCTAGAACCGTTCTTGACCAAAATCAGGTCAAATAATTCCATAAATGGCCTAAACACAGGATCCGGAGAACATAAAATAGCGGCATTTGCCGACGATACTCTATTTGTAATAACCAATCCGGAATCCTCTTTACCGAACTTGTTAGAAGAGTTTTCACTTTTTCATGAAGTATCAGACTTCAAAATCAACTTAACTAAATCAGAAATCTATAATATCAACGTCAGACCCCGTGACTGGGAGAAAATTGTCTCTGAGTGCCTTGAAACCAGCGATTGGTGCTTTCAAGTACCTGGGAACTAATCTTTGCCATAATATAAAAGAACTCTACAAATTGAATTTCCCCAAAATACTAAAACAGACGGAAATACAACTTAAGGAATGGGAGGATCTTTGGTTATCTTGGTTTGGTAGAATAAATGTGATAAAAATGTCTATAGTCCCCAAGATTCTATACCTATTACAAACGCTGCCCATCAATATACCCAAAGATTTCTTTAAGAAACTCAGGAGATTGATTGCTAAGTTCATTTGGAAGGGCAAAGCTTCTAGGCTATCCTATGAGCTTCTATCTAGAGCCAGGAAAGACGGAGGGGTTAATCTCCCAGATTTAGAGAAATTCTATAAAGCTGCGTGGCTTTCCAGGTCACTCGAATGGTTCACACATCCGGTAAGAAAGAAATGGGTCTCGATAGAACGTGATTTCGCAGGAATAGACTTAACGTCTCTGCTATGGAAGACCTCTACCTTCCCAAAAAGACGAAAAGGAATTAAAAATGTAATAACTAGGGAAACAGTCAGGAAGTGGCACTCCTTGAACGCTACCTTACTGGGACTCATGTAGGAACTCCACTTTAATTCCTAAATTAACGGAAAAGGAATACTCAAAACTATACAAACACGTCTCAATATTAAACACTAAAGTTAATCAGCTTTCACATTTCAAAGGTATTACCAAACTGATCTTGGGGAGGTAGTTAATATCTAATCTGCACAAGGGATGGACAGGTCCTGTGGGATCCATGCCTGGTTCATTTTTATGAACGTCAGCTTGTCCACATTGCGTTTGTCTGTAATGACGCCCCCTGCCGTGCTGAATACACATTCCTCCAAGGCATAAAAGGCTAGCTCTGGCCACGTGGACAATTTGGAGACCCAGAAGTTGAATGGGGCCGAACCATCAGTCAGTACGTGGAGGGGTGTGCACAGGTACTGTTCCACCATGTTAGTGAAATGTTGCCTCCTGCTAACACGTTCCGTATCAGGTGGTGGTGCAGTTAGCTGTGGCGTGTTGACAAAACTTTTCCACATCTCTGCCATGCTAACCCTGCCCTCAGAGGAGCTGGCCGTGACACAGCTGCGTTGGCGACCTCTTGCTCCTCCTCTGCCTTCACCTTGGGCTTCCACTGGTTCCCCTGTGACATTTGGGAATGCTCTCAGTAGCGCGTCTACCAACGTGCGCTTGTACTCGCGCATCTTCCTATCACGCTCCAGTGTAGGGAGTCAGGTGGGCACATTGTCTTTGTACCGGGGATCCAGCAGGGTGGCAACCCAGTAGTCCGCACACGTTAAAATGTGGGCAACTCTGCTGTCGTTGCGCAGGCACTGCAGCATGTAGTCGCTCATGTGTGCCAGGCTGCCCAGAGGTAAGGACAAGCTGTCCTCTGTGGGAGGCGTATCGTCATCGTCCTGTGTTTCCCCCCAGCCACGCACCAGTGATGGGCCCGAGTTGCTTTGGGTGCCACCCCGCTGTGAAAATGCTTCATCCTCATCCTCCTCGTCCTCCAGTAGTGGGCCCTGTCTGGCCACATTTGTACCTGGCCTCTGGTGTTGCAAAAAACCTCCCTCTGAGTCACTTCGAAGAGACTGGCCTGAAAGTGCTAAAAATGACCCCTCTTCCTCCTGGGCCACCTCCTCTTCCATCATCGCCCTAAGTGTTTTCTCAAGGAGACATAGAAGTGGTATTGTAACGCTGATAACGGCGTCATCGCCACTGGCCATGTTGGTGGAGTACTCGAAACAGCGCAACAGGGCACACAGGTCTCGCATGGAGGCCCAGTCATTGGTGGTGAAGTGGGGCTGATCCGCAGTGCGACTGACCCGTGCGTGCTGCAGCTGAAACTCCACTATGGCCTGCTGCTGCTCGCACAGTCTGTCCAGCATATGCAAGGTGGAGTTCCACCTGGTGGGTACGTCGCATATGAGGCGGTGAGCGGGAAGGCCGAAGTTACGCTGTAGCGCAGACAGGCGAGCAGCGGCAGGGTGTGAACGCCGGAAGCGCGAACAGACGGCCCGCACTTTATGCAGCAGCTCTGACATGTCGGGGTAGTTGCGAATGAACTTCTGCACCACCAAATTCAGCACATGTGCCAGGCAAGGGATGTGCGTCAAACCGGCTAGTCCCAGAGCTGCAACGAGATTTCGCCCATTATCGCACACCACCAGGCCGGGCTTGAGGCTCACCGGCAGCAACCACTCGTCGGTCTGTTGTTCTATACCCCCCCACAACTCCTGTGTGGTGTGGGGCCTGTCCCCCAAACATATGAGTTTCAGAACGGCCTGCTGACGTTTACCCCGGGCTGTGCTGAAGTTGGTGGTGAAGGTGTGTGGCTGACTGGATAAGCAGGTGGAAGAAGAGGAGGAGGAAGCTGAGTAGGAGGAGGAGGAGACAGGAGGCAAAGAATGTTGCCCTGCGATCCTTGGCGGCGGAAGGACGTGCGCCAAACAGCTCTCCGCCTGGGGCCCAGCCGCCACTACATTTACCCAGTGTGCAGTTAGGGAGATATAGCGTCCCTGGCCGTGCTTACTGGTCCACGTATCTGTGGTTAGGTGGACCTTGCCACAGATGGCGTTGCGCAGTGCACACTTGATTTTATCGGACACTTGTTTGTGCAGGGAAGGCCGCTCTCTTGGAGAAGTAGTGGCGGCTGGGAACAACATACTGTGGGACAGCAAGCGACATGAGCTGTTTGAAGCTGTGTGTGTCCACCAGCCTAAATGACAGCATTTCATAGGTCAGTAGTTTAGAAATGCTGGCATTCAGGGCCAGGGATCGAGGGTGGCTAGGTGGGAATTTACGCTTTCTCTCAAATGTTTGTGAGATGGAGAGCTGAACGCTGCCGTGTGACATGGTTGAGATGCTTGGTGACGCAGGTGGTGGTGTTGGTGGTACATCCCATGTTTGCTGGGCGGCAGGTGCCAACGTTCCTCCAGAGGCGGAGGAAGAGGCCGAGGCGGCGGCAGCAGCAGCAGAAGAGGCCGAGGCGGCAGCAGCAGAAGAGGTAGCAGGGGGAGCCTGAGTGACTTCCTTGTTTTTAAGGTGTTTACTCCACTGCAGTTCATGCTTTGCATGCAGGTGCCTGGTCATGCTAAGGTTCAGAACGTTAATGCCTCGCTTCAGGCTCTGATGGCACAGCGTGCAAACCACTCGGGTCTTGTCGTCAGCACATTGTTTGAAGAAGTGCCATGCCAGGGAACTCCTTGAAGCTGCCTTTGGGGTGCTCGGTCCCAGATGGCGGTGGTCAGTAGCAGGCGGAGTCTCTTGGCGGCGGGTGTTCTGATTTTGCCCACTGCTCCCTCTTTTGCTACGCTGTTGGCTCGATCTCACCACTGCCTCTTCCTCCGAACTGTGAAAGTCAGTGGCACGACCTTCATTCCATGTGGGGTCTAGGACCTCATCGTCCCCTGCATCGTCTTCCACCCAGTCTTGATCCCTGACCTCCTGTTCAGTCTGCACACTGCAGAAAGACGCAGCAGTTGGCACCTGTGTTTCGTCATCATCAGAGACGTGCTGAGGTGGTATTCCCATGTCCTCATCATCAGGAAAAATAAGTGGTTGTGCGTTAGTCTGCGCTACAGCGTAACTTCGGCCTTCCCGCTCACCGCCTCATATGCGACGTACCCACCAGGTGGAACTCCACCTTGCATATGCTGGACAGACTGTGCGAGCAGCAGCAGGCCATAGTGGAGTTTCAGCTGCAGCACGCACGGGTCAGTCGCACTGCGGATCAGCCCCACTTCACCACCAATGACTGGGCCTCCATGCGAGACCTGTGTGCCCTGTTGCGCTGTTTCGAGTACTCCACCAACATGGCCAGTGGCGATGACGCCGTTATCAGCGTTACAATACCACTTCTATGTCTCCTTGAGAAAACACTTAGGGCGATGATGGAAGAGGAGGTGGCCCAGGAGGAAGAGGAGGAAGAGGGGTCATTTTTAGCACTTTCAGGCCAGTCTCTTCGAAGTGACTCAGAGGGAGGTTTTTTGCAACACCAGAGGCCAGGTACAAATGTGGCCAGACAGGGCCCACTACTGGAGGACGAGGAGGATGAGGATGAAGCATTTGCACAGCGGGGTGGCACCCAAAGCAACTCGGGCCCATCACTGGTGCGTGGCTGGGGGGAAACACAGGACGATGACGATACGCCTCCCACAGAGGACAGCTTGTCCTTACCTCTGGGCAGCCTGGCACACATGAGCGACTACATGCTGCAGTGCCTGCGCAACGACAGCAGAGTTGCCCACATTTTAACGTGTGCGGACTACTGGGTTGCCACCCTGCTGGATCCCCGGTACAAAGACAATGTGCCCACCTTACTCCCTACACTGGAGCGTGATAGGAAGATGCGCGAGTACAAGCGCACGTTGGTAGACGCGCTACTGAGAGCATTCCCAAATGTCACAGGGGAACCAGTGGAAGCCCAAGGCGAAGGCAGAGGAGGAGCAAGAGGTCGCCAACGCAGCTGTGTCACGGCCAGCTCCTCTGAGGGCAGTGTTAGCATGGCAGAGATGTGGAAAAGTTTTGTCAACACGCCACAGCTAACTGCACCACCACCTGATACGGAACGTGTTAGCAGGAGGCAACATTTCACTAACATGGTGGAACAGTACCTGTGCACACCCCTCCACGTACTGACTGATGGTTCGGCCCCATTCAACTTCTGGGTCTCCAAATTGTCCACGTGGCCAGAGCTAGCCTTTTATGCCTTGGAGGTGCTGGCCTGCCCGGCGGCCAGCGTTTTGTCTGAACGTGTATTCAGCACGGCAGGGGGCGTCATTACAGACAAACGCAGCCGCCTGTCTACAGCCAATGTGGACAAGCTGACGTTCATAAAAATGAACCAGGCATGGATCCCACAGGACCTGTCCATCCCTTGTGCAGATTAGATATTAACTACCTCCCCTTAACAATATATTATTCTACTCCAGGGCACTTCCTCATTCAATACTATTTTTATTTTCATTTTACCATTATATTGCGGGGCAACCCAAAGTTGAATGAACCTCTCCTCTGTCTGGGTGCCGGGGCCTAAATGTGTGACAGTGGCCTGTTCCAGTGGTGGGTGACGTGAAGCCTAATTGTCTGCTATGACATGAAGACTGATTCTGCGCTGACATAAGGCCAGATTCTCTGTTACGGGACCTCTCTCCTCTGCCTGGGCCTAAATATGTGACAGTGGCCTGTTCCAGTGGTGGGTGACGTGAAGCCTGATTCTCTGCCATGACATGAAGACAGATTCTGTGCTGACATAAGGCCAGATTCTCTGTTATGGGACCTCTCTCCTCTGCCTGGGTGCCGGGGCCTAAATGTGTGACAGTGGCCTGTTCCAGTGGTGGGTGACGTGAAGCCTGATTCTCTGCTATGACATGAAGACAGATTCTGTGCTGACATAAGGCCAGATTCTCTGTTACGGGACCTCTCTCCTCTGCCTGGGTGCCGGGGCCTAAATGTGTGACAGTGGCCTGTTCCAGTGGTGGGTGACGTGAAGCCTGATTCTCTGCTATGACATGAAGACAGATTCTGTGCTGACATAAGGCCAGATTCTCTGTTACGGGACCTCTCTCCTCTGCCTGGGTGCCTGGGCCTAAATGTGTGACAGTGGCGGGTGACGTGAAGCCTGATTCTCTGCTATGACATGAAGACTGATTCTGCGCTGACATGAAGCCAGATTCTCTGCTATGGCATGAAGAGACTGATTCTCTGCTGACGTGAAGCCAGATTCTCTGCTATGGGACCTCTGTCCAATTGATATTGGTTCATTTTTATTTTTTTTATTTTTATTTTAATTCATTTCCCTATCCACATTTGTTTGCAGGGGATTTACCTACATGTTGCTGCCTTTTGCAGACCTCTAGCTCTTTCCTGGGCTGTTTTACAGCCTTTTTAGTGCCCAAAAGTTCGGGTCCCCATTGACTTCAATGGGGTTCGGGTTTGGGACGAAGTTCGAGTCGGGTTCGGATCCCGAACATTTCCGGGAAGTTCAGCCGAACTTCTCGAACCCGAACATCCAGGTGTTCGCTCAACTCTACTTATAACATCTTAACGAAACCTAAAAAAGCAGGAGGTCTTGGCCTGCCAGACTTTGAGAAGTATCGAGATGCGGCGACCATATCCAGAATCTTGGAATCTAACATCAGACCAATAAGGAAGCCCTGGGTGGACCTGGAGGAGAGTTGTGCGTGTTGCCCGCTCAACCAGGTCACATGGAAGACTGTCTATAATTGTGGTAGGGGCTGAGGTGTACGTCAGCTTGGAGTTGGGTGGGGGGGCCTACCACCCTCCAAGATCTATTATGGCTGAACTGTGCCCGGAGCCAGAGCGGGGTAGGCCTGTATATGTGGGCCACCCAAGAGAGTGGAATGAAGAAAGAAGGGTCGGGAGGGTGGGGCCTGAAGCGACCGTCCTGGAGGTGAGGTCGCGAGGGAATAAGTAGGCCGGCAGCCCCGCCCACAAATGCAGGCTGTAACCAGCCTTAATACTTGTGGTAGGGGCTGAGGTGTACGTCAGCTTGGAGTTGGGGGGGGGGCTACCACCCTCCAAGATCTATTATGGCTGAACTGTGCCCGGAGCCAGAGCGGGGTAGGCCTGTATATGTGGGCAAGAAGATTACCAACGCGTTAGGAGTGAAAAATGTTTATTGAGTAAATGAGACATTTTACAAGGCCAATGAACCAAAAGCCCTGGCAATCTCGACCTGCGGGTTAGGTATGTACCTGGCAAAGCATGAAGAACGCCAGCGCCCCATTCTGCGGATAATATGCGCGGGAACCCGGTGTTTAGAGGCCGCAGAGGCGGCTCCTATACGGAAAGAATGCCCTGAAATCGTGTCTGGGTTATGCCCTAGCCCTGCTGCTAATGCGCGAACGTGGGACATGAACTGGGATGCGGAGAGAGGTCTGCCCTGGAGGGGAAGTAGCGGATCCTCTGGTGCTAGAGGAAGGAGAAACTCGGTCAGGGCCTCCAGTACCTTGACGGGGCACCAGGAGTTTGATGTGGGAAAGAACCTAATCTCGACGGGAGGACCTGATTGGCTAGTCTTGGATGAAGGGAGAAAAAGGGAAAATTGGTCACCTTGACGGACGAGATGGCGTTTAAGGAGGGTGGAGCGCGTCAAGGCACTGGAAGTAAATTCCCCTGGTCTTAGGAAGCCATAAAACCCGAGATATATTGCAGCCTTGATGACAAGGCTTGCTGGGTGCCCAAAGGGGAACCGTCTAGGGCTAGTGACAGACTTTGAAATAACTCCCCAGAAATCGGCTGTCTCCGCGCTACTGGGCATGGGCTGGTTTTTTGTATGCCCCTAAGGGTTGCCTTTACCGCCTGGTTGGCCAAGATTGATTGGCAGGTGGGATCGGCAAGCAGTCTGTAGTGCTGGACACCTGCTAGGTACCCCTTGATGGAATTGGAAGTGAGGTGTAGGTGGAGATGGCAGTGGGCGATGAATGCCATGACAAAGGTCACATAGTCCTGGCCGTTCTGCGGGTGGCTGAGCAAGAAGCGCCGGAACGCCCTGTAGCCCGTGAGATAGTTCCTGGCGGTGTTCTTAGCCAAGGATCCCTGGACCAACTTCTTTGCGGATGCCACCAGCTGTCCTAGTCCATGGTCAGGAGGCTCAGGGGGGGAACGGGCGTGCCCACCGGATCTGCGTCTGGCATTGTCTGGAAGAAGACGGTGTAGTTAAAACGGGACAAGGCGTCCGCTGCCACATTCTCAGCCCCCGCGATGTGGGAAGGGAATATATGAAAGTTGTGCCGGAGGGAAAGCCAAACCAACCTGCGGAGGAGGGACATGATCCTAGGAGATTTGGCCCTGCCTTTGGAGAGAACCTCTACCAGGATTAGGCTATCCGTGATGAAAGCTACGGGTTTGTTGGCCCAGAGGGGGCCCCAGACCTGGGCGGCCGCCACCAGCGGGTACAGCTCCAGAAGAGGGGAAGATTTGAGGGACTCGCCATCGAGGGAGAATTCCACCGGCCACTTGCCAACCAGCCAGTGTGGGTGAAAAATGGCCGCAAGCCGGCGTCGGACTGAATCCTTGGGGAAAAGGCATCCAAGGAGGGCACGAAAAGGGAAATGCCATTCCAGGAAGTCAGAAAGGAGTGCCACATGAGGAGATCCGCGACCGCTTGGTTGTCAAGATGGACGACGGAATCCTGGTCCTGTGCCGAGGGGAGAAGAGAGAGGAGCCTAGACACGAAGGATCTCCCCTGGGGCATGATCCGGGAGGCGAAATTGAGGGAACCCAGGAGAGACTGCAACTCCAGCTTGGTAAGAACCCGGGAGGAAGCCGTGGAGGAGACTGCAGCCCTGATCCTAGACAATTTCGCCTCCGGTAGACTAGCTTCCATGGCGACGGAATCTAACACGATGCCCAGGAAGGTGACCCTCGTGCTAAGGCCCTCGGTCTTGGAAGAAGCGACTGGAACCTGGAGACGGGAAAACAGCTGGAGGAGGACGTCCAGCCCGGAGGCTTCACCCCGGGGGTCTTGGACAATTAAGTAGTCGTCGAGATAGTGGATGACCATATCCAAACCCCCGTGGTGACCCAAGATCCAGTGCAGGGCGCCCGCGAACTGGTCAAATAACCAAGGGCTGCTCTTGGAGCCAAAGGTAAGTCTATTGGCAAAATAATACTGATGACCCCACTTAATGCCGTAAAATCCCCAGAGATGAGGTGCGATAGGAAGCAACTTGAAGGCATCCGCTATATCTGCCTTAGCGAGAAGGGCCCCTCTTCCTGACTGCAAAATGAAGTTGATTGCTTCCCCTATGGTGGAATAGGACATTGTGAACTCTTCCGATGGAATCAGGGAATTCAAGCTGGGTGTGGAGGACATATGGGGCGCAGACAGGTCGTAAATTAACCTTTTTTTATTTGAGGATTGCTTGGAGACTAACCCGATCGGGCTAATCCTCCAGACATCAAAAGGGATGGAGTCAAATGGGCCCAGCAGGAACCCTTTCTGGACTTCTGTCAACAACAAGCTGTCGACTGCGCCCGGATCGTGCATGGCTGACTGCAGGTTTTTCCCCTCCCAGGACTCAAGAGGGAGGGCAATCAACCCAGTGTGGAAACCCCTCCTGAATCCTGAAAGGAGGAACTGGACCAGATGCTGATCGGGGTGCTCCTGTAAGAGGACAGCCAGCAAGTCGACGTTGATGTCGGCTAGTCACGACTTAGAGGGTTTCTTCGGACAGAAAGAACGGGGGTGAGCCCTAAAGCACAGGGAGCAGACGTGTAAGGCTCTGCAGCTGCTGAAACCGCACCCGCCTGCATTAAAATTGTTGCACACCTGGCTCTGTCCTAGGAACACGATGGGCCTGCCCAACTTGTCCACGGACGGCTGGCTTCTTTGGCCGGAAGGACCCGGTCAAGGCCCGGAGTGGCCAGCAAGGGGCACCAGTCGGCCGTGTGCAAGATGGACTGGCATGTCGTGCAGGTGGGAGCTCTCAGCCCGGCGAAGTGCCGGAAAAAGAGCTCCATGTCCAATATGGCCCAGTTGGTGACAAACTGAAACTGGACCAAGGCTGCCGCAGCCTTGGCGGAAAATGAACGATGATAATCGTAAAAATTAAAGCCGCCATATTTGTATCCCAGATCCGTCAGGCGGTAAAGATATGTATCCAGTTCCTCCCGCCTGAGCGGATGGGCTGAGCAGATCACATCGCGATAAAGGCTAAATGCCAGCACGAACTCTGGAATAGAAAGCTTTCTATTCAGGCGGGCATCTTTGGCCCTGAGCAGCACTGCAACCTCCCCGCAGTTAATAACTCTATTTTCGGCCACATCCTGGGAAGCTATCAGGATGGACGCCAAGTTAATGTCCTTCCCAGCTAAAATGTCCTTCTTGATACCCTCAGGGACAAAGTAGGCTGGGGCAACAACAGGACCAGCGCTGAGCGTACCCAACGCAGGCTCCTGGGAAGACGAGGGAACAATCGCAGTGATTGCGGACGGGGGATCCTCTGAGCCACGAGACTCCAGCTCTGCAACTCTGGACTGGACGTCCGCCAAGGAACCGACGAGGCTGCTGATGGTGGCTTGCAGCTGGTGCAGCGACAGCTGGATGGAAGAGAGGGAGGACTGGGAATTGCCGCTCCCTGGCTCGGTCCTCAGGAGGCGATAGAGTTCCGCCTTTCGGGCCGAAGCTGGATGGGGAATACCCTTCTTATTCAGCTCGGCGATGAGTTTAGGGACAGTCCAACGCCTGAGAGATGGGCTCCCAGCGTGCCCTGAAACTGATGAGCCGGGACCCGAGAAGGAGTCCTCAATATCCGATGGTTGTGACATCTTGAACCTGTTAAAGAAAAGTCAAAACAAACAGAAGACAAAGGGGAGAAGAGACGAGAAGAAAGAGAAGAAAAAAAAATAAAAATTTAATAAACAAAGGACCGGCATGAAATGAGGAGAGAGGCGTGAAGAAAACGTGATCCTACCCGAATCGCGCAGAACTGGAACTTGCTACAGGAGGGTACTGGAGAGAGTACGGGGAAAAAATTACCTGTGGACGTAAGCAAAGACAGGCACGAATAAACACCGCTTTAGGAGCCGACCAGCGAAAGAAGAAAAGAAAAGGAGGACCAAGATGGGGAACAAAGATGGGAGAGGACCGTGGACGAGAGAGGGACCATGGGCGAAATGCAGAGTGCTGGGAAAAGGCCGGAAAGTGCCGAGGGCGGGGGCGGGTGAACAGGCGACGAGAGGAACTGAACGCCTCTGGTGCCTGCTGGAAGGACCTGGGTGAACCGAGTGAAAAATTCTAAAATAGGCACGTGCCTTGACCACGAGGTGACCCGAGCGAGCAGGAGCACGGAAGGCGAGAAACGGGACCTGGTGAACCAGGAGGAGGCAGACCGGAACAGATGCCTGTGCAAAGCAGGAAGGAAAATGACCCTAGCCACAGGAGTTAACTGAGAGGTGTCTGGCCAGGTGGACCTGACGTGCTCAAGAGCGCTTATAAGGAACGTGAATGGGTGAATCAAGGACGACAGGGACAGAGCGAGCCTGGGCGATCCAGGACGACAGGGACAGAGCGAGCCTGGGCGATCCAGGACGACAGGGACGGAGCGAGCCTGGGCGATCCAGGACGACAGAGACAGAGCGAGCCTGGGCGATCCAGGACGACAGAGACAGAGCGAGCCTGGGCGATCCAGGACGACAGAGACAGAGCGAGCCTGGGCGATCCAGGACGACAGAGACAGAGCGAGCCTGGGCGATGCAGGACGACAGAGACAGAGCGAGCCTGGGCGATCCAGGACGACAGGGACAGAGCGAGGCTGGGCGATCCAGGACGACAGGGACAGAGCGAGCCTGGGCGATCCAGGACGACAGGGACAGAGCGAGCCTGGGCGATCCAGCACGACAGGGATAGAGCGAGCCTGGGCGATCCGGAACAACATGGCCAGTGGCGATGACGCCGTTATCAGCGTTACAATACCACTTCTATGTCTCCTTGAGAAAACACTTAGGGCGATGATGGAAGAGGAGGTGGCCCAGGAGGAAGAGGAGGAAGAGGGGTCATTTTTAGCACTTTCAGGCCAGTCTCTTCGAAGTGACTCAGAGGGAGGTTTTTTGCAACACCAGAGGCCAGGTACAAATGTGGCCAGACAGGGCCCACTACTGGAGGACGAGGAGGATGAGGATGAAGCATTTTCACAGCGGGGTGGCACCCAAAGCAACTCGGGCCCATCACTGGTGCGTGGCTGGGGGGAAACACAGGACGATGACGATACGCCTCCCACAGAGGACAGCTTGTCCTTACCTCTGGGCAGCCTGGCACACATGAGCGACTACATGCTGCAGTGCCTGCGCAACGACAGCAGAGTTGCCCACATTTTAACGTGTGCGGACTACTGGGTTGCCACCCTGCTGGATCCCCGGTACAAAGACAATGTGCCCACCTTACTCCCTACACTGGAGCGTGATAGGAAGATGCGCGAGTACAAGCGCACGTTGGTAGACGCGCTACTGAGAGCATTCCCAAATGTCACAGGGGAACCAGTGGAAGCCCAAGGCGAAGGCAGAGGAGGAGCAAGAGGTCGCCAACGCAGCTGTGTCACGGCCAGCTCCTCTGAGGGCAGGGTTAGCATGGCAGAGATGTGGAAAAGTTTTGTCAACACGCCACAGCTAACTGCACCACCACCTGATACGGAACGTGTTAGCAGGAGGCAACATTTCACTAACATGGTGGAACAGTACCTGTGCACACCCCTCCACGTACTGACTGATAGTTCGGCCCCATTCAACTTCTGGGTCTCCAAATTGTCCACGTGGCCAGAGCTAGCCTTTTATGCCTTGGAGGTGCTGGCCTGCCCGGCGGCCAGCGTTTTGTCTGAACGTGTATTCAGCACGGCAGGGGGCGTCATTACAGACAAACGCAGCCGCCTGTCTACAGCCAATGTGGACAAGCTGCGTCCATCCAGCTGCAGAGCTCTTTCAAGCTGCGTCCATCCAGCTCTGCAGCTAGCTCCGCCCCCCGAATCTGCGGTGTTCTGTATACAATGCTATACTACATCAGAAAAGCTTGTATTGCAGATTCCAATGCTTCTGGGCCCTCTATAGTGTCTATAATCTGTCGCGTTCTGTAGTTTATAGTGTAATACGTCGGAAAACCATGTCTGTATGGCAAATTCCAGTAATCTGGGCCTAATAGCGTGTCTAGAATCTGTGGTGTTCTGTTTACAATGCTGTTCTACATCGGAAAAGATTGTATTGCAGATTCCAATGCTTCTGGGCCCTGTATAGTGTCTATAATCTGTCGCGTTCTGTAGTTCATAGTGTAATACATCGGAAAACCATGTCTGTATGGCAGATTTCAGTAATCTGGGCCTAATAGAGTGTCTAGAATCTTCGGTGTTCTGTTTTAGGGAAGGAAGAGGAGGATCAAGCTGGTCCCCCCCCCCCCCCCCTACCACCTGAGGGACAGGGATCCAATGCAGAAAGAGGAAAGGCGCAAATGAATGAGAAATGCATTATCAACCTGACGAATAAGGTACTGACCGCCTGTGAATTAGAGATCCTGTCAAGGGGTCTTTCTTTTGTACCTACGGTAAATTTTAATACATTCTCGTGGGTGAAAGACTTAAGTCTTTTTACACGCAAATTACGTTGGCACAAGTTTTATAAAAACGATAGGGGGGGCGTGGCCGGATGCCGAGAGGAGAGGACGCATAGTGTGTGAGCTCCGGTTGTGGAGCCTCGATAACGGCTCAAAGCGGCACAACTACAGCAAATATATTTCATACTTACCTACCCCAGGACAGCCCTCGATACAGCAGCCCTGCCGATGATGACCAGGGGACGGAAGAAGAGTTCACAGCCTCAGAAGATGACGGCGTTTTTTCACCCAGCTCCTGGGACTTCTCAAGATGGCGCCGGTTCCCGCCACACAGAGGGAGAGCCCTGTACATCTCCAGCAGCGGCACCCATCCAGCGATCTTCTGGATCTCCCTCCTCAGCAGGATCCGGTTCTCCACCACCACAGGAACCTAAAAAACAAAAAAGGGTGAGTGAGCAACAGCCATACAGTCCTCCCCTTAATACTTACCCTGCTTCACCAGGCATAGATCCTGGACTAACAGTTACCACAATGCAGGACATGCTGGCAGATCTAAAAAGATCCATACATGGTGACTTTAAAGAAACAATCTCTGTTATTCATGCAGACATAGTCGCCATAGGGGATAGAACAGCACATTTGGAAGAAAAAATGGAGGAATTTGTCACTGCACATAACTCGCTAGTAGATAATCATAATGCGGTTGAAGATGACATAGCCACCATGAAACTTAAAATTGCTGATCTGGAGGATCGCTCCAGAAGAAACAACATAAGATTCAGAAGCATTCCTGAAAGCGTTCTGGACTCTCAATTACAAGATTTTATTGCGGATCTTATAATGTCATATTTACCAGACACCCCAGGGTCAGAGCTAATCATAGACCGTGTTCACCGGGTTCCTAAACCCAAAGCCTTATCAGCCTCTATTCCCAGAGACGTTTTAGCTAGAATCCATTTCTATCACCTAAAGGATTCCCTGATGAGAGAAGCCCAAAAAAAGAGACCAGACATTCCTGAAAGATTTTGCAATGTTCTCCTATTCACAGACCTCTCACCAGCAACGCTGAGTAGAAGACGTGAATTTCAACCGTACACCAAAGCACTAAGGGATAACAATATTCCTTATAAATGGGGCTTCCCTGTTAAGCTGATTGTAAGATATCAAAACTCATCAATTGTACTAGTCTCTCCTCAGGAAGCGTCAAATGCCTTTGCCAAATGGAACATTACCGTGCCACTAGAGGGCGCCAAAGACAAAGACAAAGACAAAGTAATGAACTCTTCACCTTACAGGCCTGCCTCGGACAGAAGCCAACTGAACCTGACTCCAGAATGGTCCAAAGTAGGAAGAAATCCTCCATGAGTTCTGTCCTGGACAATTTCCATATTATATTAAGTATACTTTCATGCTATACTATTTCAACGGGGCTCCACACCCGTTGCTCTACCTCCCAGAACACATATCCCATCTCTGTGTTCACATTCTCTAATCCACTGTTTACCTAACGTCTCCTATACTAAGTGAGATACATCACAATTTGTGGTCATTGTTAGACCATTGTTATGTTATTGTTATTTAATATTTACCTTATTTTTTATGTTTTAATTTATTGTTTTACAAGGTTACATAAAAAGGGTCTATACCTTCATCCTCAAATATCCGAACCTAAAGGTACAATGCTACGACCCCCACAATCAAAACACGGTAACACTTGGGTACTTTACTATGTTATTCACACATTACTGGTTAATCAATTCAGATTAGGAACTCTAGCATGCTTTCTTAGAGTTCAAGATGGCCAATAAAGGCATAAAAATATTTTCTGCAAATGTTAATGGTCTCAATAATCCCTTTAAGCGTTCAACTTGTTGGAGTGAGGTGAGGAAACAGGGAGCTGATATCATCTGTATTCAGGAATCCCATCTTAATGAGGAAGACTCATACAGATTTTCTCATCCCTCCTTTCCGCATATTTTCTTCTCTCCAGCCTCAAAAAAAAGAAAAGGTGTGATTATAGGTTTCAAGAACTCTGTTGCTTTCCATTGTCATGACACAATAATAGATGAAGAAGGTAGATATATTATCATAATATGTGACATAAACAACACTAGATACACAATAGTTAACCTGTATGCCCCTAATGCTGATCAGATAAATTTTATCAAACGCATCATCAAATTAGCTCAGGATTCTAAGAAAGGATCCTTACTGATCTGCGGTGATTTTAATATGTGCCCTGACTCCTCAATGGACAGACTCCCTTCCCCTATCTTATCTCCCAAAAACTCACAACTCAGAGATTTCATATTTCAGGAAGGACTCCTAGATATCTGGAGGGTACACCATGCCAATGAAAAAGATTTTACTTTTTTCTCACACCCACATAACACTTATTCTAGAATAGACCTCTTTCTCTCAGATAAATGGCTACTTCAAAAAGTAATAGAGGTAACGATTTCTAATATAACGTGGTCTGACCATGCATTCATCTCCCTTACACTAGATGACACATATAGCAATAAAATATACTCCCCGTGGAGACTTAACAATTCTTTACTCCAAAGTGGCTCTATACGCACAGACGTAGAATTCTCATTAAAGGAATATTTTAAGATGAATGACAATAATCTGGTATCAGATATTACAATATGGAGTGCGCACAAGGCATTTATAAGAGGTGTATTGCTAAAACATGCAGCTATTCAAAAGAAAAAAAGAAGGGAAATCTTAGATAAATTACTAGCGGACATTAATGTTCTAGAAAATTCCTCTAAGATGTCTCTGGATCCAAAAATCATTAACAAACTAAAAACTGCTAGACATCATTTATACCTTCACCTTCATGAAAAACACGAATTCCACCTTCGAAAATTAAAATCAGACCATTACTCTCAAGGCAACAAAGCATCAAAAATCTTAGCGAACAGAATTAAAAAAAGAGAAGCCAAATCAAGAATCCCCTTCTTATACAACAGCCAGAACCAAAAAGTGTAAAACCCCAAACACATAGCAGAAGAATTTGCAAAATACTATGAAAACCTATATAATTTGGAAAAATCAGCTGACACAGTCCAACCAACTCCTGAATATATTAATGACTTTCTCAAAGATATTTCTCTTCCGTCCATATCCTCATCCCAAAACCAAGCCCTTAACGCTAAAATCACACATCTAGAAATAACTGAAACAATCCAATCCCTCAAAAACAATAAGTCCCCAGGTCCTGATGGACTCACAAACGAATACTATAAAAATTTCTCCCACATTCTAAGCCCCTTCCTGAACAGATCCTTCAATTTGATAGCAGAGCAAAATTCAATCCCCAAAGACATGTTAAATGCAATGATAATAACCCTCCCAAAACCTGGTAAACCTGCTGATAAACCGGCTAACTTCAGACCAATATCACTATTAAACTCTGATGTAAAGATTTTTGCAAAAATTTTAGCAAAGAGATTATCCAGCATTTTATCCTTCCCTTATAGTCAATGATCAAATTGGGTTTGTTCCCAACAGACAATCCTCAGATGGTACTAGGAGATTTATAGATCTTCTAGATGTAGCATATTCCTCCCGAACGCCTTCTCTGCTCCTTTCCTTGGACGCGGAGAAGGCGTTCGATAGAATACATTGGAAATACATCCAGGCTACTTTGGAAAAGTTCGGATTTAGGGATTTCTTTTTATCTGCAGTAATGGCACTATATTCTAACCCAACCGCATCTATATACTCATCTAGTTTTTTGTCTACTCCATTCAATATAAAGAATGGAACCAGACAAGGATGTCCTATGTCACCCTTGATATTCGCCCTGGCAATGGAACCCTTTGCGGAGCACATTAGATCCTCATCTCTCATTAAGGGGTTAACAGTGGGTAACTCAGACCACCGCATTGGCCTTTTTGCTGACGATGTACTAATACTGACATCAAATCCAACAACTGCTTTAAGCGCAATTAATGATATTATATCCAATTTTGGCAAAGCGTCCTTCTACAAAGTCAATATCAATAAATCTCAAATCCTTGATATGGGTCTTTCTCAATCTACCAAACGCTCAATCTCCAACTTGTATAAATACCCCTGGGCTGAGGAATCACTGACATACTTAGGCATCCAGCTTGCCTTCCCTACTAGCAAATTATTTAAAGTAAATTTTTGGCCTTTATACAATAAAATTAACGACTCCTTAAATAATCTAAGAACAGATTCACTTTCCTGGCTAGGAAGAATTGCTGCAATAAAAATGGTAATCCTACCCAAAATCATCTATTTGTTCCGCAATATTCCAATTACTATTCCCAAAGGTTATATCACAAAACTTCAGGCCTTAATCAATAAACACATCTGGGGGAAATTTAAACCTAGAGTCAAAGGAATTATCCTTAATAAATCACTTAAAACAGGAGGCCTTAATGTCCCATCTATTAAACATTACTATGCATCCTCCATACTTGACCAAATGAGATATCTAATCAAAAATGACACCTCAAAAAAATGGGTTTCATTGGAAAATAATATAATGGGCAACTTTGACTTAAACTTGCGTCTCTCGGCAACAGCAGCCTTTGGTACAAAGAATACTACCCCACTATCAACCCTAAAAGCAATTCACAACATTTGGTATTCCATTGCCAGAACAGAAAAATTAGTTACCACCTCAGTACTTACTTTCCCTCTGAAAATTTGTGAATTGGCAATACCAGACCTCAAGATTGATAATTGGATCTCCATGGGCATCACTGATATTGGTCAACTAAAGAAAAATGATGTCCTTGTTGACTTCGCTTACCTACATAAAGTTCAACATTCCCAATGCAGATTTTTATAAATATCTAAGAATAAGACACTTACTACAATCCCCAAGGATTTTTCACTTCATCTCAAATAATCACTCTTTATCAGAGTGGATTAATATGTCACATAGATTAGATAAAGGTATTACTAAAGGATATCAACTTTTGAAAGAATCAAATATAAACCCCTTACAGCATATCTTAGATATGTGGAATGAAGACCTGGGTATAGCCCTTTCAGACGCAGAATGGAATGAAGCTTTTACCTCTGTCTCTAAACTCTCTAAGTGCTCAGATCACTTGGAAGGAGCAAGAAAAATAATGTACAGATGGTATAGAACTCCTGTCTACTTGAATAAAATTTTTCCTGAGATTTCCCCCGCTTGTTGGAGGTGTGGTCACGTTTGTGGTTCATATCTTCATATGTGGTGGAACTGCCCAACAGTAAGATGTCTATGGAATACAGTCTTTAAATACATTTCAACTCTAGCATGCCACACTATAGAGCCACTTCCTAAAATGGCTCTCCTATCGGTAGGCCTTATAGATCTTCCTTATCATTATAGGACCATTGCTAGTCATTTAATATTTGTTACCCGCTTAAAAATTGCAGCTTGTTGGAAATCTGGTTCCTTACCTAACATTAATAGAATTTTTAGAACACTAGATAATAATTGCTTATATGAGGGCCTATGGGCATCGGCTAGGAATTCTAAGACTGTATTCCTAAAAAATTGGGAAGTTTGGCTGGACGACGCTAAATGCAACATCCCCCTCAATGCATTCATTAGACTGTAAAACTATCTATTATACCAGTATACTTGCTCGCATCTATGTACCTGTTTATCCTAATTTACTCAAAATATTATGCTAACTGCTTTATGATGTGTAATTCTATACTGCATTATCAGCTTCCATAAGTGCCTTAATTATTCATGTACTATAACTTTTTACATGTGACTGAATGCATTCATTTGTAACCTACTGTTGAAAATGTTAATAAAAACTATTGTTCAAAAAAAAAAAAAAAAAAAAAAAAAAACGATAGGGAGGAATGTACAAAACTGGGTATCCCATTAGACTGTCTAATGGATACCAGACTCCTCCTTTCCATTAATGATGGTCCTTACCAACAAAATGGTCTGGGCCCCTTCACCAAACTGCGTCCTAAAAGTAACAAAATGACGCCCCCCCAAGAAAACTCAGCAATTGACATCTTCTCCAGACTGGTTATTCAGGATCTGGAAAAGATCAGACCACAGCAAGTACCACGGTCAAATCTTGCTAAACAGGAAAGAGAGGCCCTTACTAAACTACATAAAGACAACAGCATACATAATATCGTCATTATGGACCACACTATGTATAATGGAATGTGCGAAGGCCTTCTCAATGATGCTGGATGTTACGGTCGATTACGGGACGATCCCTCGAACATATTCATAGAAGAATTGGATCAAATTCTCCTGCAAGCATTTGAAGATAAATTAATTTCAAGGCAGTCGAGTCCTTTTTAATGACTAGGGGCATCCAGTTTAGGGCCCATAATTTCTTCATGATCTCCATCCTTTAGATTTGTTTTAACACACAATTTCTTCCTGTTTAAAAATGTGTTTTACCACCAGCTCAGGGGCACCGGGATGGGTAGTCCTTGTGCACCGACCTACGCAAATTTGCGCCTGGGCTGGTGGGAGGACCAACACAATGTGGAGGAGCCCTGGACCACCCACATTACCTTCTGGGGAAAGTATATTGACGATATCTTTCTCCTGTGGGATGGTCCAGAGGTTGCCTTTAAGTCGTTTGTCACATCGCTGAATAACAATCCTATAGGCTTGAGATTTACCTATGAAATTAATAATAGGGAGATCTCATTTCTAGATATCAAAATCTCTAACAGGAATGGACTACTGTGTACTGAAACATTTAGGAAGCCAACGGCTACTAATAGCCTTTTACACTGGGATAGCTTCCATCCGAACCCAGTAAAAAGAGGCATTCCGAAGGGCCAGTACATCCGGATTAGAAGGAACTGCACTGATACCCCTACATTCATGACACAGTCCAGGGACCTAAGGGATAGATTCTTAAATAGAGGCTATCCGGATGAAACATTAAAAAAGGCCTTTAGACACTCCCTTACTCATAATAGAGAAGATTTTCTGCACCCCCACAAAAAGGACAAAACACAGGACCAGACTATAAGGGTCATCGGGACCTACGATGATTCCCATGAGAGAATCTTCGAAATCCTGAGAAGACATTGGGATATTCTCCGAACAGACAGACCTTGTGGATGTGCTCCCATCCAAACCAGGGATTACCTTTAGGAGGGGGAAATCGATTAGGGATCTCCTGGTACACAGTCTCTACACGACACGAAAAACTTCTGAAACCTGGTTGGATAGGAGGCCGTTAGGAACATTTAAATGTAGTGGATACATAGCATGTCCATTCATCACTACATCTAAAACCTTTAAAAGTATCACAATGGGTAGAACTTTTGAGATAAGGGATTTTGGTAATTGTATTAGTTGTGGAGTGGTTTACTTGATAACATGCTCATGTCCCATGAATTATGTGGGCAAGACTAAGAGGGAGCTGAGGAGGAGAGTGGGAGAGCACTTAGGAGATATTAGACATAGACGAGACAAACCTATGGCGATCATGTACTTGAGTTCCATGCGGGCGATCCAAGATTCCTGGGATTCCAAATTATCAACATCATTCCTCCCTCCCCACGTAAGGGAGATTGGGATAAAAAGATCTTACAGAAGGAATGCCAGTGGATATATAGATTAAAAACGTTCAGTCCATATGGTCTTAAACAATTATCGTTTAGCTGTTTCCTTTGAAATAGGTGCTCTCCCGTTCTCACTCACTCCTCCCTCTTAAAGGTCTTTCCATCACAATCCCCACACTGTTTCAGATTGCCCACTTGGACACGACTACAATGTTTTCAATAGTGCCCACTTGACCACGACTATTATTTGCCTATAATTATGGCTTGACAAGGGCTTATACTCCTTGGTTTCTGTATTTGCCCACTCTGACACGACTACTAAATCATAATGTCCGCGTTCTGGGGGCCCTCCCTTTCTGGGGTGGCTTCCCCCTCTTCTCTCCAAATAAACCAACCACCAATGGTGACTTTATTGGTATCATAAATCCTGTCATCATTTAAAATATCGGATCAAAAGTGATCCTCTAATGTATATAATGTTGCTGGAATTTTGTAATTAAATTTTCCCCATGGATGGCCGAAAAAAAATGCCCTGTCCGGTGTGACCCAGCCTAAGTTTAAATAATTATAATCCTCATTGTTTCCTGGCTAGACCTATTCCCCCAAGATTAATTGGTGTTCTATTCCTCCCTCTAATAAGATCGATCCTGACTGAAATATTATATAAAAGAGGAATATCATACTATAAGTATCGATATTTCCTATTAAAATAGTGGGATGACTGGAAGCTGCATGCATTGCTTTCTTATACCTCATAATCTCATTGTGGAACGCAATCTGCGTTCCAGAGCAACTTCCGGTTATCGGAGCAGCACTATGTACGCCACTTCCGGTACGCCACTTCCGGTTTAATACATCACTTCCGGTGCAAATCGGCGTTCACATGCTGTACCAATGGGGCATTCAATTTTAAGGTGCTTTATGATCTTTTCCTTATAAATACAGTATTGTTATACATATGGGGGCTGATAATTATACTATAAGGTATCGCTCATGATATCATTTGCTCTCTCTAATCTATACTAAGAAAATAATTGTCTAAAGGGGAGGGACTAACTGGGGGAGGATACTTTATAAGGCACTGATTTTGATTAGGATCTGGGGACACCGGTCATCTATTGCCTACATCTGGGCTCCTATTCCTGGAGGGTCTCGATTGAGTGACGCAAAATTGAAAATCTCCATTGTGAGACACTGCTGCTGGAGTATTGTTCTCCACTTCCCCTGACGAACCAGTCAGAAGTCATACTGGCTGGGGAAACGTAACGTTGGGATTTGTGTTTTTTTTTCTTTTGTTTTCTTTGGTGTGTCTGTTATGTTATATACTATTGGTTAATGAGGATAGGGGCATACAGGGAGAGTCAGATTAGGACAGGGAACCTCTACCTTTAAGGGGTGTCCCTGGGCTGAGCTTAATTAGGGTCACGGAGGGATTCATGTAGGATAGGATTTCACTGACTATTGGACATTACATCTCTGAGCTGCACTAATATTACGGCCTCCGGACCATCCTGGTTAACAGTAATGTTAATTATCTACCTGATTGCTTCATTCACCAGTGTTGGTTCCCCACCTGGCTATTGAGAACTACACCCACTGACATCTCAGCAAACCGTTAAGTTCTATACCTACTGATATCTCAGCAAACCGTGAGTAACCACAAAACCTTCTTTCAGTATTTCAGCAACGCTTGAATTTTCACGGAATATATGCATAGTAATTCAGCAAACCGTGTATAACCGCGGAATATATGTCGAGTCAATAGACCATTTTGCATTACTGTGTTTTTTTTGATGGCCTCACCAATATCAGGTCATCATTGAGTTAAAATTGTAGTTTATCGTATCGCAACTGATTCCTCAGCCGTCTTCTATATACATGTCAAGGATTCCTTCATTGGATGTTGTCACATGTACTACCACTGTACCCCTTGTCTCATTGATTATAGTATTGTATTGTATGTCTTGCTGACTCTCCTGTTATGTGTAGTCCAGCTGTAGGCCAGATTTTAGTTCATTAATAATAAAAGGTATATTTTAATTGGGAAGGTGTTCTAGTGCATGATAATTATTCTTCCCTCACTTATATTTACTGCAAAGCGGTTTTTTGATGTGGTAGTGTATACAATGCTGGACTACATCAGAAAAGATTGTATTGCAGATTCCAATGCTTCTGGGCCCTCTATAGTGTCTATAATCTGTGGCGTTCTGTAGTTCATAGTGTAATACATTGAAAAACCATGTCTGTATGGCAGATTCCAGTAATCTGGGCCTAATAGAGTGTCTAGAATCTGCGGTGTTCTGTATACAATGCTGTACTACATCAGAGAAGATTGTATTGCAGATTCCAATGCTTCTGGGCCCTCTATAGTGTCTATAATCTGTGGCATTCTGTAGCCAACAGTGTGTGTATGGCAGATTCCAATAAACTGGGCCTGATCTGTGGTGTTGTTGTAAATTTAAGTTTTATTGAAATTTTTTTATTTCCACAAGAAAAAAGTTTTAATCAGATAACAATGGAAAAGCATGTCATCCAAAGCAAAGATTACAAGATGATTTTCATTCAAATATTCAATAGAGCTTTAAACTGCTAGGCAGAATTAAGGCAAGATGAACAGGCTAAAGTGCAAAGGAGGATCTTAATACTAATAGGCTTGTGAGCTAATCCTCTTGTTTCCTCCGTCTACCAGTATAATGACTGGCAATATCTGCTTATCCAGAGTGGAAAGAGGGGGAAGGGAAGGGAAGAGGAAGGAGGATGGAGGGTGGGGGAGGGAGAAGGGAAAAACAGGTTAACAAACATAAACAAAAAACGGAAAACAGAAAATAATGTCACATGTATGTCCATTTCTAGTTGCAAGAAACCCTTTTGCAAATCGAGCTGCAATGTTCTAGAGAAACTGCATTGTTTACCTTCCAGCAATAAGTCAGCCTCTAGTCGCTGGCAGCCACCTGAGGGCTTCCTGGAGTAAAACAGACCTCTGGTCTGGTATCTGACGCTGGACGTCCTCACACTCTGCATGATGACCTCCAGGGTCAGATTTTTCCCCATAGGAAAGCATTGATTCAATGCTTTCGTATGGAGTGACCTAATCTCAGCGTCCATTAGTGAGCCTCTGTTAGAAGCAGTGTGGGCATAACTACTGTGAAGGGGGCACATATCTGGGCATAACTACTGTGAAAGGGGGGGAGGGCCCTTCACAGTAGTTGTTAATCCCTTTCAGCAGTCCCCTCTTCAGTGAATGGAGGACTGCTGAAAGGGGTTAATAACTACTGTGAAGGGCCTAGCCGTCTGGGCAACCCCCCACCCACCTTGTACTTGTTCCACTGATCTGCTACTTGCGGGCTACATGGGCATGAGTTCAGTCACTTCGGTGGGCAATCCCATCCTGCGGCGGGTGATCCCGCGAGACCCGTGACCTACAGCGGCGGGTCTTGCGGGATCACGCGCTGCAGGACGGGATTGCCCACCGAAGTGACTGAACTCATTCCCGCGCAGCCCACAAGTAGCGGAACAATTGCAAGAGGGGTGGGGAATAGCCAAATTAAAAAATATTTTGAACCAAAAGGTGTTATGGGGGCTCTGTGGATGGCACTGTTGTGGGGGGGGGGGATCTGTGGGTGACACATATATAGCACCTTATGCTATATATGTGTCATCCACAGATCCCCCCATAACAGTGTCCCTGTGAGTGAATGATCCCCAATACAGGGTCTGGGGGCCAGCATCTGGTGTTGTAATGGCAGCGGGGCCCGATGCAGTCACTGTATTCTATTACACCAGGCCCCGCTCACTGTAATACTAATATTCATATGTGAACAACTTGAAATTCTCTGCGATCCTCTCCCTCTGAGCTCTCTGTACGCACAAGCTCAGTAGCAGGCCGGGCGGCAGCGCAACTCAAAGGGTGCCTGCTCCTCCCACTTTATGAATGAAGCAGGCGGAGCCAGTGGCCTGGTTGCTAGGGCTGGTGTCACCCGGTGCGGTAGAAAATGGTGTCACCCCCCCCCCCAGCAATAATTTTTTAGCCCTATATGGGGCTATGGTGGTGCTGCTGCCATAGGGGGCATCCGTAAGCTCAGCAGTCCCCCCCCTAGCAGTCAGAGCCTGGTCTCGGGAGGGACACTTCCAGATTATTTTCTGTCCACCACCACAAAACAATGGTGCTTATAGAACAGACTACACAGCGTAGCGGTATACTGTATATTGTGTGGCACAGTGCAGCGGTATACTGTATATTGTGTGGCACAGTGCAGCGGTATACTGTATATTGTGGGGCACAGTGCAGCGGTATACTGTATATTGTGGGGCACAGTGCAGAGGTATACTGTATATTGTGGGGCACAGTGCAGAGGTATACTGTATATTGTGGGGCACAGTGCAGAGGTATACTGTATATTGTGGGGCACAGTGCAGAGGTATACTGTATATTGTGGGGCACAGTGCAGAGGTATACTGTATATTGTGTGGCACAGTGCAGAGGTATACTGTATATTGTGTGGCACAGTGCAGAGGTATACTGTATATTGTGTGGCACAGTGCAGAGGTATACTGTATATTGTGTGGCACAGTGTAGCGGTATACTGTATATTGTGTGGCACAGTGTAGCGGTATACTGTATATTGTGGGGCACAGTGTAGGCTATATGTGTATAACAAACATATTTCATATAAAAACTTACAGTTACTTGGCTTGGCCTTCGGGGATCTCGGACGCCACTTCTACACTTGGTCGGGGGCTCGGTGGAGCTAATGTTGTGTTTCATCCTAATGAGAAAGATTTCATAATAAGGATTTGGGGAAGGGGCAGAGGGATAGCAGAGCAGGGTGAGGCTGGTGCTGCTACTAGGGGGTCATACCATGGGGAGTAATAAAGCCCACCATAATGCCCCCCCTCCTTTTAATGTGACAGTGCAAAAAATACCCCCTTGTAATGCTCCCAGTTGAGCTAATGTCCCCATAGTGCCTCCATAATGTCCCAGTATAAAATACCCCTATATAGTGCCCCCAGGAAATTCCCCCATAGTGCTCCTCTCCCCCTTCCTGCTAGTGCCCCCCATAATGTACCAGTATAAAATTCCCCATATATAGTGCCCCAGTAGATGCCCTCAGTGACCGGCATCTGATAGGCTGCTGGCCTAGTGTCCCCCATAATGCCCCCCAATAATGTGCCAGTAAGTGTCCCCATAGATGCCCCCCCCATCATGTCCCAGTATCATAGTGCCACCCCCCCAATGTGCCAGTATCAAGTGCCTCTCTCCTTCCCACCCCCATGTGCCAGTATCATACTGCCAAACCCCCCATGTGCCAGTATCAAGTGCCTCTCTCCTTCCCCCCATGTGCCAGTATCATAGTGCCAACCCCCCCCCCCCCCATGTGCCAGTATCAGGTGCCCTCGGACCATGGCCGAAGTGCCCGACCGGTCAGTCCGCCCCTGTGAATAAGTGCCTAATTCAGTATGACATCTCCAGCATCTTTCACTGATTGCATTATTTATTCTATGCATAACCAAAGGAGTTTTGTACCATCTCGCATTAATTTTGAATTGCATTTCTTGCATAGCATATGAACTTGAGGTCCCATTCATGGGTTTAGTCATCTGATCCATTTGGCTATCATTTAAACGATGTTGTAGTTCTTTGTTCCATTTTTCAATATATAGAGGGGGTGTGTTAGTATCATTTAGTACTTTGTATAATTTAGACAATATTTGTTGGGGCGTATTGGGTGTATGGAGTAGTGTCGTTATAGTATTGTCAATACAATCCTTAGGCTTAGATCTCCACTGTAAGATATTTTTAAGTAACATGCTATATTGTTTAAGTGTCAAGTTGTGTAGACCATGGGAATTTTTGATTTCTGAAAATGATAGTACGGTTTCTCCCCTGTAAATGTCATTTAGCTCTAAGAATCTATTTATTTTATCACTTTGCAGTGCTTTAAGTATTTCTGTCCAAGTATGTGGAATGAGACTAGTTACTGGAATACTAAGGTCGCCACTTGGTAACAGATTATGTGATCTGTTTATGTTATGCCATTTTCCTAATATTAGTTTCGTAAACACGTTTTTAATTTTTCTTTTTTCTTTTTGCATAATTAGACGTTTTCCACAATAGTGAGTAGAAGTTGATGTCAGTGCATTCCTGCTCTACATCAGTCCATTTTTTCCCGGATGTGACTCTACTCCATTCTATGATCCTAGTAAGTACAGAAGCCTTGTAATAATTTTCCAGGTCAGGTAGGCCAGTGCCGCCATTTTTCCCTGACCTTGTTAGGGTTTTGTAGTGGATTCTGTTTTGCCTATTTTGCCATATAAATTTTAGGATGTTTTGTTTCATTTGTCTGAAGAAAGACAGAGGTATTTCTATTGGTAATGTTTGGGATAAATATAACATTTTTGGAAGGATAATCATTTTGATTAGATTTATCCTGCCAAAAATTAAAAGCTAGAGGGAATTCCAGTCCTTCAGCAATTTATTAATCTCCTTTAACAATGGCATAAAATTGATATTGTATAAGTCTGTCGACTCTTTACTACAGTGTTCATTTTAGGACATGGTCAGATATCATAGTCAAGTATCAAAATAATGCCAACGTAACACCTGACCCTGACACCTGACCCTGACCCTCACATCTGACTCTCATATCGGAGTTTGACTTATGCTCTTCATAGGTCAGGGTCAAAGTGAGAATGAGTTGAACAACAATCCCAAGCTTATACAAGGCAAGCTGGTAGCTCAGTGGTAATGCTGTTGCCCCATGTCCAGGCTTTATGAATTCAAAACCCCTTTCAGCCTCTAAAAAATGTTTATATTTTATTATGCCCTAGATAAGAGGCAAATTTAAATGATGTGTGACGCTGATATCTCACGTCCTTCACTAGTCAGTGTCACAAGGGATCTTAGGTTTACTGTGTTTTTTGCTATACTACATCTCATAGATCAAAAAAAAAATCACCAACTTTGGTGTCTAGAGCTAAAGCTCAGTGGTAAGACACTTGCGTGGCATGTAGTGTTCATGGGTTCAAAACCCCTTCCAGGCTTTTTATAAAATTAATATTTTATATTTTATTGAGCTGTAGATCAGAGACAAATTCAAATGGTGTGTGATGTAAGTAGTCCTTTTTTATTTTATTAAGAGTACATGGGCAGCACTATAGTAAAGGGGCCCTGTATACAGAGCTATTTCCTGGATTTTACATATCTACTGTATATATGTGTATTATACACAGTGTGCTATAGCTTCACCACACTGAGATCTGCTCAGAAAGCTGAAATACATATTACTGGCTTATCCACAGACACAATATATGACCATACAGATCGCAGTACTATGTGATAGCTTCTAAGTATAGTAATGTTATAGCTTGGAGGTTACATTAATGGCTTTGCATGTTGAAGTCCCCAGAAAGACAAAAGTTTTTTTCTTTAATAGCATATACTATAATAAATAATATATGTCATTAACCCATAGGATACCAGCGCTGTACATGTATGTCGCTGGAAACACGGTCACAAATCCCAGCGCCATACAGGTACAGCGCTCTGATCGGGCGCCAACAGGAGCTACTCCCGCCCGATCAGCTGCAGGGGTCCGGCAGGCACTAATAGTTGGACCCCTGCTGTATGCACCGGCATCGGTGAAAACACTGATGCCGGCTCATTAACCCTTGCACTGCCGCGGTCAGCGCTGACGGCTGCATGTGCGGTATCCCCGTGGTGCTGTGACGTCAGCCTGCTGTCTAGCCCTGTCAGTCAATGGGGGGAGGGGTGTGGGTGCAGAGCACAGGGGGTGTTCTAGAGCAATGCTCAGAATAGGGTTGCCACCTGTACGGGAATTACCCGAACAGTCCGGGTTTGCAATCCTGTGCCCGGGTACAAGCCTTTCTCAGACCCGGGCACAGGATCAGCTGTGAATGATGTGAGTGGCTGTGAGTGGCTGGGCACAGGGAGATGAGCGCTTCCATTGTGGAAGCGCTCATCTCCATAGTCATCTGTATCGCCGTCCTCAGGACATCGATACAGACGGCTGTGCTGCGGCAGGGGAGGGAGAGGCGTCTCCCTCCCCTGTTCCTCGGATAGGCTGCGGGCCTTGTGCCCGCAGCCTATCAGAGGCCGGTGCAGGCGGCGCAATGACGCCATCACGCCGCCTGTGCCGTACAGCACGGTACACAGGCCGGGAAGAGGCCTGCATCGCATCGTTGGAGGTAAGTAAAAGTTTTTTTTTTTTTTTTAGAGAAGAGGCACCTGAAATTGGCACATATGGGGGAAGGGGTGGAAAGAGACACCCTATACTGGCACATATTGGGGAGGAGGAGAAATGAGGCACTTGAAACTGGCACATATGGGGGAAGGGGGGGGGGAGAGGCACCTTATACTGGCACATATTTGGGGGGGGGGGAGAAAAGAGGCACTTGAAATTGGCACATATAAGGGAAGGGGGGAAGAGGCACCTTATACTGGCACATATTGGGGGGAGAAAAGAGGCACTTCTTACTGACACATGGGGGGCACTTCTTACTGGCACATTATTTGGGGGCTTCTACTGAGGCCACAAAGAAGGGGTATTTTATATGGGGGGCTCTGCATTGTACTAGTATTAGGCTACTTTCACACTAGCGTTCGGGTGTCCGCTCGTGCGCACCGTTTGAAGGGGCTCACGAGCGGCCCCGAACGCATCCGTCTGGCCCCAATGCATTCTCAGTGGAGGCGGATCCACTGAGAATGCATCCGCCTGCCAGCGTTCAGCCTCCGCTCCGCTCAGTGAGCGGACACCTGAACGCTGCTTGCAGTGTTCGGGTGTCCGCCTGGCCGTGCAGAGGCGAGCGGATCCGTCCAGACTTATAATGGAAGTCAATGGGGACGGATCCGCTTGAAGATGACACAATATGGCTCAATCTTCAAGCGGATCCGTTCCCCATTGACTTTCAATGTAAAGTCTGAACGGATCCGCTCAGACAACTTTCACACTTAGAAAATTTTCTAAGTTTTATTGCAGACGCATCCGTTCTGAACGGATGCGAACGTCTGCATTATCGGAGCGGATCCGTCTGATGAAACATCAGACGGATCCGCTCCGAACGCTAGTGTGAAAGTAGCCTTATCAGGGGATTGGGGAGCACAGCGGCACAGTATTGGGGGTAGTAGGATGATTTGTCCAGAAGATGGGAGGATGATGGAAAAGTAGTAAACTAAGATTTTTTTTTTGTTGTTGTCAAACTGCAGAGACGAAAAATGGCGACAAAACCAGTCTGGTCTGAAGGTCTGAAAGGAGAAGATGAGGAAAGAGAACATCTACATCAAGGGAGATGTCACTGGATGTAAGAGGTATGAGGCGCTGTATTTCTGTAGTGACGGGATCAGGGGCGTAACGATCGTGGTGCGAAAGTGACCAGGGGTGGAGGCGGGACATGGGTGTGGCTGGAGGCGGGACATGGGTGGGGCCTGGAAGAGGGCCCTCCCTCCCTTCTGTTCAGGTTTGGCTTGAAGAAAAAGGTGGCAACCCTAAACGCCATGCGCAAAACCCGAGCATGGTACAAAGGAGTTGCGGTCTACTTGGTGCAGGTTGCCTTGTACAACTCTTTTGTACTATCCTGGAGCGCTGGCAACACAGAGAAATTCCTTCAGTTCTAGGAGGCAGTCCTCAAGGCCCTGATCTTTTCTGACCGGGAAAGAGCAGGCCGGAGTACCTCGGGAACTGGAGGCGCCAGGATCGTCCCTGGCCAACACTTTCCAGGTGTGGTTCCCCCATACTGGAAAGAAGGGACGGTACCAAAAAAAAGTGCAGCGTGTGTAACAGGAGGGGGTAACGGAAGGACACCACCACTCAGACACGTGTCCTGATCATCCGAGCCTCTGCATTGACGGTTGCTTCAGGGAGTGCCACACTTCCATGGAGTACTAAATCTATAATCCCCTTCCCCCATTTTAATTTATTTCTCCACAGTCTTCACAGGAATAGCTGCAAAGTGGAGGAGAAGATTCAAAATCTCCTTTTATTACACTAACATGTTCTTGTAGCCCCTTTTATTTCGTTTTTACAAGGGGTAATAGGAGAAAAAGCGCCCCAAAATTCGCAGTCCATAAGAGGTTCTGTCAACAGAATCAACCCTATTAGACCATACATACTGCCTGGTAGGGCTCATTATGCTGATTATGTATGATAAATAGCTGCAGAGATTCATATGCAAATAAACAATTCGAGCACTCAGAGGCGGGGCTGAATATTATGAGCAATGCTCTATAACACCCCCTGTGCTCTGCACCCACACCCCTCCCCCCATTGACTGACAGGGCTAGACAGCAGGCTGACATCACAGCACCACGGGGATACCGCACATGCAGCAGTCAGCGCTAACCGCGGCAGTGCAAGGGTTAATGAGCCGGCATCAGTGTTTTCACCGATGCCGATGCATACAGCAGGGCTCCAACTATTAGTGCCTGCCGGACCCCTGCAGCTGATCGGGCGGGAGTAGCTCCTGTTGGCGCCCGATCAGAGCGCTGTACCTGTATGGCGCTGGGATTTGTGACCGTGTTTCCAGCGACATACATGTACAGCGTTGGTATCCTATGGGTTAATTACATATTATTTATTATAGTATATGCTATTAAAGAAAAAAACATATGTCTTTCTGGAGACTTCAACATACAAAGCCATTAATGTAACCTCCAAACTATAACATTACTATACTTAGAAGCTAGACAATTCAATTATCTTATCTGGAAGAAAGGTCAACACAGGACTGCTTATAACTAGGGATGAGCGAACCCGAACTGTATAGTTCGGGTTCGTACCGAATTTTGGGGTGTCCGTGACACGGACCCGAACATTTTAGTAAAAGTCCGGGTTCGGTGTTCAGCGCTTTCTTGGCGCTTTTTGAAAGGCTGCAAAGCAGCCAATCAACAAGCGTCATACTACTTGCCCCAAGAGGCCATCACAGCCTTGCCTACTATTGGCATGGCTGTGATTGGCCAGTGCAGCATGTGACCCAGCCTCTATATAAGCTTGGGTCACGTAGCGCTGCATGTCACTCTGCTGATTCAAGCATAGGGAGAGGTTGGTGCTGCGACGTTAGGGCGAGATTAGGCAGATTAACTCCTCCAAAAGACTTCATTCTGTGATCGATCTGCAGCTGTGGATCATTGAAATGCTAATATCGACTTGCTCACTTTTTTGAGGCTGCCCAGAGCGTTTTTAGATCACTTTTTTTCTGGGGTGATCGGCGGCCATTTTGTGGCTTGTGGTGCGCCAGCACAAGCTATCACCAAGTGTATTTAACCATCAATAGTGTGGTTATTTTGTGCTATATCCTACATCAGCTGCAGGCTGAGCCTGTGTCACCGAAGTGCATTTAACCATCAACAGTCTGATTATTTTTTGGCCATATACTACATCAGCTGCAGACTGAGCCTGTGTCACCGAAGTGCATTTAACCATCAACAGTCTGGTTATTTTTTGGCCATATACTACATCTGGTGCAGGCTGAGCCTGTGTCACCCAAGTGCATTTAACCATCAATAGTGTGGTTATTTTTTGGCCATATACTACATCAGGGGCAAGTTGAGCCTGTCACCCAGCGCCTAAAAAATAGACCTGACATTTCTATTCAACCAAATTTGTACTGTTTTAGCTGGTCAAGTTATTTGTAGTGACCGTAAAAGCACAGTTTTTGTTCTGGGTTGAAAAACTATTCCCAAATTTGCCACTCTCAAAATAACTAGTTTCTGCTATATGAGGCCTACTTGAAATCTATCCCAAAAAGGATATCTTACATTGAAGGTGCTGATAGTGTCATTCAGAAAAACCTAAGACCTCTCTCCTCTGCCTGGGTGCTGGGGCCTAAATGTGTGACAGTGGCCTGTTCCAGTGGTGGGTGACGTGAAGCCTGATTCTCTGCTATGACATGAAGACAGATTCTGTGCTGACATAAGGCCAAAAAATCTGTTACGGGACCTCTCTCCTCTGCCTGGGTGCCGGGGCCTAAATGTGTGATAGTGGCCTGTTCCAGTGGTGGGTGACGTGAAGCCTGATTCTCTGCTATGACATGAAGACAGATTCTGTGCTGACATAAGGCCAGATTCTCTGTTACGGGACCTCTCTCCTCTGCCTGGGCCTAAATATGTGACAGTGGCCTGTTCCAGTGGTGGGTGACGTGAAGCCTGATTCTCTGCCATGACATGAAGACAGATTCTGTGCTGACATAAGGCCAGATTCTCTGTTACGGGACCTCTCTCCTCTGCCTGGGTGCCTGGGCCTAAATGTGTGACAGTGGCCTGTTCCAGTGGTGGGTGACGTGAAGCCTGATTCTCTGCTATGACATGAAGACTGATTCTGCGCTGACATGAAGCCAGATTCTCTGCTATGGCATGAAGAGACTGATTCTCTGCTGACGTGAAGCCAGATTCTCTGCTATGGGACCTCTGTCCAATTGATATTGGTTCATTTTTATTTTTTTAATTTTTATTTTAATTCATTTCCCTATCCACATTTGTTTGCAGGGGATTTACCTACATGTTGCTGCCTTTTGCAGCCCTCTAGCTCTTTCCTGGGCTGTTTTACAGCCTTTTTAGTGCCCAAAAGTTCGGGTCCCCATTGACTTCAATGGGGTTCGGGACGAAGTTCGGGTCGGGTTCGGATCCCGAACCAGAACATTTCCGGGAAGTTCAGCCGAACTTCTCGAACCCGAACATCCAGGTGTTCGCTCAACTCTACTTATAACATCTTAACGAAACCTAAAAAAGCAGGAGGTCTTGGCCTGCCAGACTTTGAGAAGTATCGAGATGCGGCGACCATATCCAGAATCTTGGAATCTAACATCAGACCAATAAGGAAGCCCTGGGTGGACCTGGAGGAGAGTTGTGCGTGTTGCCCGCTCAACCAGGTCACATGGAAGACTGTCTATAATTGTGGTAGGGGCTGAGGTGTACGTCAGCTTGGAGTTGGGTGGGGGGGCCTACCACCCTCCAAGATCTATTATGGCTGAACTGTGCCCGGAGCCAGAGCGGGGTAGGCCTGTATATGTGGGCCACCCAAGAGAGTGGGATGAAGAAAGAAGGGTCGGGAGGGTGGGGCCTGAAGCGACCGTCCTGGAGGTGCGCCCACCCGGGCAGTAAGAGCCGTGCCCCGCGGCTTATATATCCCCCGCCGCTTATCCCCACTGAATGCTGCCCCTGCACCCGGTCTACTAAAGGGTGTGAAGATACAAGCCCGAGGACCGGAGGATTGCTGGTGCTGCGCTCTGTCTGCCGTCCCAGCCAAGTCAGGCGAAAGTAGATCCGGCCGCGGCGGATCTAGAAGATCCAAGTCTTTAAATTGCCCCTGCTGACGCCTGCTAAAGTCATTGAGGGAGCGGTAAGTGCCCCGGACCACTTACATCTAAATCGCAGGCAAATTCAGGACTATACTAGCGTCCCTGTGCCGGCCCTCTGCCATATAGTCCCAGCTGCCGCCCTTGCTAGAAGATCAATCCGCCGCCTGTGAATAGGCAGCAAATTTAAATTGCATTAAAGACATAGCAGCTATATAACGTCCCACAGTGACTGAATTAAGTACAGCTGCTCTGTTTAAATATTCAGGAAGCCTGCACTTTAATAAATTGGATTACAACAATAGTTTAAAAACACACCAGAAAGTCAGTGAGAGTTCTCATTAAAATCCCTACTTGTCAATAGGAAATAGTGCGGAGAAGCAATATTTTAAAGGGAACAACTGATCTGTGAAGCGATCACCTTGCCAAGCACCCTGACTGTTGTCCAGTAATAAAATAGATATCACCTCTATGCCGTACTGCACTAGGCATTTTTGTGTAATTTAAAGGGAAAGTAGCCCTCTTTCCGAAACAAAGCCTGCAAGCAGGGCTGGGACAAGGCCATTTGGTGCCCAGGGCGAAGATGGCAAACTGCGCCCCCCCCCCCCCCCCCGTTTTTAAGAAAGAATCAATGTTGTTTCAAAACAAGAATATACTTAAAGCAATAGAACAAAGGACTGTGGGACTTTGAAAGTCACAGACACTATAAAGTTCCCCCCCATCATCATGTGCCAGTATAAAGTCCCCCCCATCATCATGTGCCAGTTTTGTAATAAGCCCCCCCAATGTGCCAGTAACACTATTGTAAAAAAAAACAAAAAAAAAACACTTATACTTACCTAAGTGTCAGCGATGCGATGCAGCCTCTTCCTGTGTCCCACGCTGTAATGTAAGGCTCAGGCGGCACGATGACGTCATTGCGCCGGCCTCTGATAGGCTGCCGGCCTAGTGCCTGCAGCCAGGGGCGTACATAAAAATCACTGGGCCCCATAGCAGGAATCTAAATTGGGCCCCCATTCCCCTTTTATAGCCCCTCCCTTTGTTCCATGAACTATTCTTGCTGCTGCGTTTTATAATTTATGCCATCAGGGCCGGAATGGGATTACAAAACAGCCCTGGCACACAAAAGAGGTATAATAGATGCAGATGTATATTATATACAGCAGTGTACAGTTATGTGAGGTACGCGGTATAATAGATGCAGTGTGTACAGGTATATAGTATATTCCCTAGTGTTCTGATATGTGAGGTACAGGTTATAATAGATGCAGTGTGTACAGGTATATAGTATATACAGCAGTGTACTGATATGTGAGGTACGGGGTATAATATATGCAGTGTATACAGTATATACAGTAGTGTAATATGTGAGGTACGAGGTATAATAGATGCAGTGTGTACAGGTATATAGTAAATACAGCAGTGTATTGACACCTCGTACCTCACATATCAGTACACTGCTGTATATACTATATATCTGTACACACTGCATCTATTATACCTCGTACCTCACATATATAGTATATACAGAAGTGTACTGATATCTGTACACACAGCATCTATTATACCTCATACCTCACATATCAGTGCACTGCGGTATATACTATATATCTGTACATATTGCATGTATAATACTGTGTAATATATGCAGTGTGTGTGCATGTATGTGTGTGTATATATATATATATATATATATATATACAGAGCAGTGTATTGATGTGACACATAGAAGGTATAATACTGTAGATGCAGTGTTTATAGAAATATGTGGTCAGTTATGCATTATAGTCACTGTGAGGTACATGAGGTAGTGGTAACTGTCTGAAGTAGTATACATGAGTGAGCAATGAGTAAAAACAGGGCATGGAGGGGGGGGGGGGTAAATGATGAAAAGTGGAGGACCTCCTCTTACCTCTCCATTCCAGTCTGTATGGATCAATACAGAGCTGCTTGTGAACTTTTAATACTTGCTGTTAGGGGTTGAAGGACCTGTGATGATGTCATCACAGGTCCTGGCAGATGTACCTTTGAAACCTAGGAACTACACCATTTTTGGTGCAGTTCCTTTGCTAGATTCTGCAGGACCTGTGATGTTGAAGATGATGTCATCACAGGTCCTGGCAGATGCACTGTTCTAACCTGGGAACTACACTTTACACTGTGCAGTTCCCTTACAGGACCTGTGATGACATCATCAAAGGTCCTTTAGCTTTAGAAAGGTAAACAGGAGTAATTAGGGGGCGGGGCCTCTCCTCCACTTCGGTGCCTGCCTGCAGCCTATCAGAGGAAAGGGAAGGGACACGCCTCTCCCTCCCCTGCACCTCCGCTGGCACAGACAGTTTACAATGGAGATGAGCGCAATGGAAGCGCTCATCTCCCTGTGCCCGGCGGCGGCTGCTCACTTGGGGGGGGGGTCATTTTAGTTGGGGGGGCACATGGGGGGGCACAGCATGATGTAGGGGGGGCCGTGGCCCCCTCTGGCCCCCCCCTGGCGACGCCACTGCTGCTGGCACTTCACCTGCGCCCCCCTCCTGTCCGCAAATGGTAGCGCCCAGGGCACCCGCTCCTTCGGCCCCTGCCTTGTACCGGCCCTGCCTGCAAGTCAATACACCACTATACTTTCAAGTGCCATAAATATTAGCCCTGTGAAACGCGGCTGGGTGCAGAGGCCTTGCCCGGTACCCTGCCAGTGAAACAGAGGCACTTTATTTGGCAAAAAAAATATAAAAAATTTGCAGAACACGTAGCTACTACTTAGTCGGTGTAATTTAAAGGGGCCACTCCCAGATATATAAATTCAGTGCATTAGCTTCTTATTCTCTTATACGGCTCAAGAAGCTATCCGTGAATTCTTTAGTTCTTCCTTCCAGAATATGTGCTGAAGATATTGATTAGGGGGGACCTGCCCAAAGAAGACTACACGCAAGTGACCTTCATGTGAGCTCTAGCACAACGTAAAACCAACTTGATTCAATACGCCAAGCTATCAAATAAGTACCTACATATTGTGGGAGACTACAGCACGAGCAATGAGTAAGCCCAGAAATTTAACAGAGGGCGGAAAACCCTCTGGGACCCCCAAAAGGACCCAGAGTATATCTAGATCACATAAGCTCAGCCCAGACGCCTCTGAATTTGTACAAGGGAGGTCGGCTAAGACTACTGATAAATACCAAAACGAGGCGAGATATGCGTCCGATTCGGAAGATGAAGTCGTACAGGAGCAAGACGACCTCAGGCAACACATCAAAAATTTACCAACTATAGAAAACATACAAGGCCTGTTTAAAGACTGGCTCACACCAGTTAAAAGCGACCTTTCGGAAATAAAAACTGATTTCAAACGGCTAAACGAAAGAATGGACTCTATTAAAGAGGACAATGCACAGATTATTTCGCATGCTGCCTTCCTTGAAGAAAAAGTTGCCTCGCAGCAAATAGAAATACATAATCTGCAAATGCATATGGATGATCTAGAGAACCGCTCTAGACGTAATAATTTACGTATAAAGGGTCTACCGGAATCAGTGGAGGACAAAGATGTATCAAAAGCCCTTATTTCTATTTTCCTGGAACTTTTAGGCAAAGAGGAGGACTTTGACATTGGTCTGGAGAGGGCACATAGAGTTTATCGACCGAGATCAGTTTCTGCAGATGTCCCAAGAGACGTGCTACATCTTAAGCTTCTCCATAAAAGAAGAGGTCTTAAAAAAAGCACGGTTCGCCAAAAAAATTGAATTTGAAGGGAGTACAATCACGATTTTTCAGGATCTATCAAGACTGACCCTGGAGAAGCGAAGACAACTTATTCCTTTGACAAGGACACTGAGGGAGAAAAACATCAAATACAGGTGGTTGTACCCGTTCGGCCTTTCTATTAACCACGCTGGGAAACAGTTGACGGTGCGCTCATCAGAGGATCTTGCCTTCGCTTTAAATAAACTGGACTTAAACCACATATCCGTCCCGGAATGGTTGCCAGAGGAACCGACTCCCCCATCACCAGGTCTCCCGTCTAAGGCCAATTGTGATCAGTATTCAACTCCACAGACGAGAAGAAGAGATGAAGAAGGCTTTCACCGACCCAGAGCTCCAAGGAAGCTGACGAGAGATGCCACTCCATCTTCCAGGCAGCACACACCCGCTTGACATGATGGGTGACATATCCTTGTTTCTAATTTTATACTCAGTTATGTGATGTGTATAACTAATTCTGTTGTTATTCGTTTATATCTCTAGCTAAACTCAGACTATCACAAAAAAAAAAAAAAAAAATGATGGTTATACACTATTATTAACACAAGCTTTACTTTTCAGGACACAGACAATAGAAATGTAGGTTGTTGTTTGATATAATATGTTGGAAGATTTTACTTGTAAAAGTTTATCAATATTGCGGGTCTTGTCACTTGCCTTAAACTGGTAGTGAGAAGGCGTGCAATTGCACTACTTAGATGTTACTTGTTTAAACTGAAGCATCATAGGTTTACGGGCGTTTTCACCCCCCCTAAGATTTGAGTTTTGTAACTTCTATTTCTGCATCTACCTCATGAAAGTAATGTGGTAGAACTCACGGTGTTTACTTAAGATAGTAGATTGTTCTCCCTCTCCCCCCCCCACCCTTGACGGTACCACACCCCCAGTGTGGTTGGAACTCAGTCTCTCTAGTTCTAAGAGGACTGACGCTGTCAATACTTTCCGGGTACTATTCCTCTACTGGTTGGAGGAGTACCTTTCTATATTTACTTGTAATTTAGGTTACATAACCTCCCCAAATTTACACTCCTTTTAATTTACCCCATTATTGCATTACCTGCGAATTTACTTCCACTGACACAGCCTTGGGAATCTTCTTATTTACTTTTTTCTGTTCCTGTTTTGCCCTCTCATAAACCTTCCTTACCCCTCCGTCCTTGGTAGTTTAACGCTCCTTTATAACAAGCTAATTTGTACTACTAACATGCCTGAACTATACTGTGTCTCTTTCAATGCCAATGGGCTGAATATCCCATCTAAGAGAGGGCAAGTTTTGCAGTCTTTCAAGAAGAAACATGTTGATGTATTGTTTCTTCAGGAAACTCACTTCCGCAAACCTTCCACCCCGATAATGAAAAATAGCTACTATAAGATTTGGTTTAATGCGTGCACACCACTGAAGAAGCAAAAAGGTGTATCGATCGTCTTTGGCAAAAACATAGATTTCAAAAAAACAGATATGGTGGTAGATCCAGATTTGTAAAGGGTTATGTTGGCGAAACACTCTATACTTTTGCAAATGTATACGCTCCAAACCAAAAGCAGGTGATCTTTTTGAGGTCGGTTTTCAAGATTCTTGTCACTTTTAGTGAGGGCCACATACTGATTGGTGGAGATTTTAATATCGCACCTGACCCAAGCATGGACTCTTCATCAGGCAAATCCAATTATACAAAACAAAAATTAAAAAGGTTTGGAGACATACTGGAGGAGCACCTGCTAGTGGATATATGGAGAGTTATGCATCCTAACACGAGAGACTATTCTTTTTATTCAAACACATTCCATTCACACTCAAGAATAGATTTTTTTCTCGTAAGCCAGAAAGACATCGGTCTAGTTCATAAGTCAGAATACGACATTAGGTTGCTATCCGATCATACACCAATTTTTATGTTATTTAAAACTGAACATCCTAGTTTTAGAGTAAACAATTGGATCCTAAATGAAAGCTTGTTAAATAGCGATAAAAATAAAAAATACGTTTCCTCAGAGCTAGAACACTTCTTCAAAGAAAATAAGACGGAAGATGTAAATAATTCTGTAGTATGGGAAACACATAAGGCGGTAGTGAGAGGCCTTTTGATGAAACTGGGCGCTAAAGAAAAGAGAGAAAGGGAAAAACAATTGGCTACACTACTTGAACAGATTAGGTCCCTTGAGAAAGTCCATAAAACCTCTCCAGACAAAAGAACTGAAGCTAAACTAGCAGAACTTAGAACAAATGTGAAGAATATTCTGGATCACTCTTTTCAGAGATACGTACATATGGCTAAATACAGACATTACCTGTACGCTAACAAGTGTGGTAAAGAGCTTGCTAGGCTGATTAAAAAAGAGAGAGCTAGGAATAATATCAACAAAATCAAAAATAGCCTTAACCAAACTCTACAAGACTCCAACGAGATAGCCTCAACCTTTAGAGAGTACTACGAGAAGCTGTACAACTTAAATACCACAGAAACAAAAAAAGACATAGATAACAGTCATTGTAAGATTAAAGATTACTTAGAAAATATTACAACCTTCACGCTAACCCTGGAACAAAAAGACTCCTTAAATGATCCATTCACCCTAGCCGAGGTCCTTAAGGCAATAAAAAACCTAAAATTGGGAAAAAGTCCAGGCCCAGACGGTCTCACGGCCTGTTACTATAAAAAGTTCAAAGACATATTGGCTCCCCGTCTAGTGGAATACTTCAATTTAATAGGAAAGGAAGAGTCATGGAGGGAGGAATCCCTTATCGCCCATATTACACTAATCCATAAAGAAGGGAAAGACCCGACTGAATGTTCTCATTACCGTCCGATCTCGCTACTAAATGTCGATCTAAAGCTATATGCTACATTACTGGCGGGTAGGATTAGTACTTTAGTTGGAGCACTTGTCGGTGATGATTAGGTGGGATTTGTACCTGGCCGTGAGGCCAAAGACAACACAACGAAAGTGGTCCATTTAATGCAATTCGCCAAAGTCAGACGCATCCCAACAATCCTGATCGCCTCTGACGGCGAGAAGGCGTTTGACAGGCTGAATTGGAATTACCTTCGCAATACTCTTATAAAATTTGGATTCCCAGAAATTTTCATAAATAAAGTTATGGCCCTTTATACAATTCCCAAAGCAAAAATTAAGGTAAACGGAGTTTTGTCAAACCCTTTTCCTATCAGTAATGGAACAAGGCAGGGATGCCCTTTATCTCCACTTTTATTCATACTCTCCCTAGAACCGTTCTTGACCAAAATCAGGTCAAATAATTCCATAAATGGCCTAAACACAGGATCCGGAGAACATAAAATAGCGGCATTTGCCGACGATACTCTATTTGTAATAACCAATCCGGAATCCTCTTTACCGAACTTGTTAGAAGAGTTTTCACTTTTTCATGAAGTATCAGACTTCAAAATCAACTTAACTAAATCAGAAATCTATAATATCAACGTCAGACCCCGTGACTGGGAGAAAATTGTCTCTGAGTGCCTTGAAACCAGCGATTGGTGCTTTCAAGTACCTGGGAACTAATCTTTGCCATAATATAAAAGAACTCTACAAATTGAATTTCCCCAAAATACTAAAACAGACGGAAATACAACTTAAGGAATGGGAGGATCTTTGGTTATCTTGGTTTGGTAGAATAAATGTGATAAAAATGTCTATAGTCCCCAAGATTCTATACCTATTACAAACGCTGCCCATCAATATACCCAAAGATTTCTTTAAGAAACTCAGGAGATTGATTGCTAAGTTCATTTGGAAGGGCAAAGCTTCTAGGCTATCCTATGAGCTTCTATCTAGAGCCAGGAAAGACGGAGGGGTTAATCTCCCAGATTTAGAGAAATTCTATAAAGCTGCGTGGCTTTCCAGGTCACTCGAATGGTTCACACATCCGGTAAGAAAGAAATGGGTCTCGATAGAACGTGATTTCGCAGGAATAGACTTAACGTCTCTGCTATGGAAGACCTCTACCTTCCCAAAAAGACGAAAAGGAATTAAAAATGTAATAACTAGGGAAACAGTCAGGAAGTGGCACTCCTTGAACGCTACCTTACTGGGACTCATGTAGGAACTCCACTTTAATTCCTAAATTAACAGAAAAGGAATACTCAAAACTATACAAACACGTCTCAATATTAAACACTAAAGTTAATCAGCTTTCACATTTCAAAGGTATTACCAAACTGATCTTGGGGAGGTAGTTAATATCTAATCTGCACAAGGGATGGACAGGTCCTGTGGGATCCATGCCTGGTTCATTTTTATGAACGTCAGCTTGTCCACATTGGCTGTAGACAGGCGGCTGCGTTTGTCTGTAATGACGCCCCCTGCCGTGCTGAATACACGTTCAGACAAAACGCTGGCCGCCGGGCAGGCCAGCACCTCCAAGGCATAAAAGGCTAGCTCTGGCCACGTGGACAATTTGGAGACCCAGAAGTTGAATGGGGCCGAACCATCAGTCAGTACGTGGAGGGGTGTGCACAGGTACTGTTCCACCATGTTAGTGAAATGTTGCCTCCTGCTAACACGTTCCGTATCAGGTGGTGGTGCAGTTAGCTGTGGCGTGTTGACAAAACTTTTCCACATCTCTGCCATGCTAACCCTGCCCTCAGAGGAGCTGGCCGTGACACAGCTGCGTTGGCGACCTCTTGCTCCTCCTCTGCCTTCGCCTTGGGCTTCCACTGGTTCCCCTGTGACATTTGGGAATGCTCTCAGTAGCGCGTCTACCAACGTGCGCTTGTACTCGCGCATCTTCCTATCACGCTCCAGTGTAGGGAGTCAGGTGGGCACATTGTCTTTGTACCGGGGATCCAGCAGGGTGGCAACCCAGTAGTCCGCACACGTTAAAATGTGGGCAACTCTGCTGTCGTTGCGCAGGCACTGCAGCATGTAGTCGCTCATGTGTGCCAGGCTGCCCAGAGGTAAGGACAAGCTGTCCTCTGTGGGAGGCGTATCGTCATCGTCCTGTCTTTCCCCCCAGCCACGCACCAGTGATGGGCCCGAGTTGCTTTGGGTGCCACCCCGCTGTGAAAATGCTTCATCCTCATCCTCCTCGTCCTCCAGTAGTGGGCCCTGTCTGGCCACATTTGTACCTGGCCTCTGGTGTTGCAAAAAACCTCCCTCTGAGTCACTTCGAAGAGACTGGCCTGAAAGTGCTAAAAATGACCCCTCTTCCTCCTGGGCCACCTCCTCTTCCATCATCGCCCTAAGTGTTTTCTTAAGGAGACATAGAAGTGGTATTGTAACGCTGATAACGGCGTCATCGCCACTGGCCATGTTGGTGGAGTACTCGAAACAGCGCAACAGGGCACACAGGTCTCGCATGGAGGCCCAGTCATTGGTGGTGAAGTGGGGCTGATCCGCAGTGCGACTGATCCGTGCGTGCTGCAGCTGAAACTCCACTATGGCCTGCTGCTGCTCGCACAGTCTGTCCAGCATATGCAAGGTGGAGTTCCACCTGGTGGGTACGTCGCATATGAGGCGGTGAGCGGGAAGGCCGAAGTTACGCTGTAGCGCAGACAGGCAAGCAGCGGCAGGGTGTGAACGCCGGAAGCGCGAACAGACGGCCCGCACTTTATGCAGCAGCTCTGACATGTCGGGGTAGTTGCGAATGAACTTCTGCACCACCAAATTCAGCACATGCGCCAGGCAAGGGATGTGCGTCAAACCGGCTAGTCCCAGAGCTGCAACGAGATTTCGCCCATTATCGCACACCACCAGGCCGGGCTTGAGGCTCACCGGCAGCAACCACTCGTCGGTCTGTTGTTCTATACCCCCCCACAACTCCTGTGTGGTGTGGGGCCTGTCCCCCAAACATATGAGTTTCAGAACGGCCTGCTGACGTTTACCCCGGGCTGTGCTGAAGTTGGTGGTGAAGGTGTGTGGCTGACTGGATAAGCAGGTGGAAGAAGAGGAGGAGGAAGCTGAGTAGGAGGAGGAGGAGGAGACAGGAGGCAAAGAATGTTGCCCTGCGATCCTTGGCGGCGGAAGGACGTGCGCCAAACAGCTCTCCGCCTGGGGCCCAGCCGCCACTACATTTACCCAGTGTGCAGTTAGGGAGATATAGCGTCCCTGGCCGTGCTTACTGGTCCACGTATCTGTGGTTAGGTGGACCTTGCCACAGATGGCGTTGCGCAGTGCACACTTGATTTTATCGGACACTTGTTTGTGCAGGGAAGGCACGGCTCTCTTGGAGAAGTAGTGGCGGCTGGGAACAACATACTGTGGGACAGCAAGCGACATGAGCTGTTTGAAGCTGTGTGTGTCCACCAGCCTAAATGACAGCATTTCATAGGTCAGTAGTTTAGAAATGCTGGCATTCAGGGCCAGGGATCGAGGGTGGCCAGGTGGGAATTTACGCTTTCTCTCAAATGTTTGTGAGATGGAGAGCTGAACGCTGCCGTGTGACATGGTTGAGATGCTTGGTGACGCAGGTGGTGGTGTTGGTGGTACATCCCATGTTTGCTGGGCGGCAGGTGCCAACGTTCCTCCAGAGGCGGAGGAAGAGGCCGAGGCGGCGGCAGCAGCAGCAGAAGAGGCCGAGGCGGCAGCAGCGGAAGAGGTAGCAGGGGGAGCCTGAGTGACTTCCTTGTTTTTAAGGTGTTTACTCCACTGCAGTTCATGCTTTGCATGCAGGTGCCTGGTCATGCTAAGGTTCAGAACGTTAATGCCTCGCTTCAGGCTCTGATGGCACAGCGTGCAAACCACTCGGGTCTTGTCGTCAGCACATTGTTTGAAGAAGTGCCATGCCAGGGAACTCCTTGAAGCTGCCTTTGGGGTGCTCGGTCCCAGATGGCGGTGGTCAGTAGCAGGCGGAGTCTCTTGGCGGCGGGTGTTCTGATTTTGCCCACTGCTCCCTCTTTTGCTACGCTGTTGGCTCGGTCTCACCACTGCCTCTTCCTCCGAACTGTAAAAGTCAGTGGCACGACCTTCATTCCATGTGGGGTCTAGGACCTCATCGTCCCCTGCATCGTCTTCCACCCAGTCTTGATCCCTGACCTCCTGTTCAGTCTGCACACTGCAGAAAGACGCAGCAGTTGGCACCTGTGTTTCGTCATCATCAGAGACGTGCTGAGGTGGTATTCCCATGTCCTCATCATCAGGAAAAATAAGTGGTTGTGCGTTAGTCTGCGCTACAGCGTAACTTCGGCCTTCCCGATCACCGCCTCATATGCGACGTACCCACCAGGTGGAACTCCACCTTGCATATGCTGGACAGACTATGCGAGCAGCAGCAGGCCATAGTGGAGTTTCAGCTGCAGCACGCACGGGTCAGTCGCACTGCGGATCAGCCCCACTTCACCACCAATGACTGGGCCTCCATGCGAGACCTGTGTGCCCTGTTGCGCTGTTTCGAGTACTCCACCAACATGGCCAGTGGCGATGACGCCGTTATCAGCGTTACAATACCACTTCTATGTCTCCTTGAGAAAACACTTAGGGCGATGATGGAAGAGGAGGTGGCCCAGGAGGAAGAGGAGGAAGAGGGGTCATTTTTAGCACTTTCAGGCCAGTCTCTTCGAAGTGACTCAGAGGGAGGTTTTTTGCAACACCAGAGGCCAGGTACAAATGTGGCCAGACAGGGCCCACTACTGGAGGACGAGGAGGATGAGGATGAAGCATTTTCACAGCGGGGTGGCACCCAAAGCAACTCGGGCCCATCACTGGTGCGTGGCTGGGGGGAAACACAGGACGATGACGATACGCCTCCCACAGAGGACAGCTTGTCCTTACCTCTGGGCAGCCTGGCACACATGAGCGACTACATGCTGCAGTGCCTGCGCAACGACAGCAGAGTTGCCCACATTTTAACGTGTGCGGACTACTGGGTTGCCACCCTGCTGGATCCCCGGTACAAAGACAATGTGCCCACCTGACTCCCTACACTGGAGCGTGATAGGAAGATGCGCGAGTACAAGAGCACATTGGTAGACGCGCTACTGAGAGCATTCCCAAATGTCACAGGGGAACCAGTGGAAGCCCAAGGCGAAGGCAGAGGAGGAGCAAGAAGTCGCCAACGCAGCTGTGTCACGGCCAGCTCCTCTGAGGGCAGGGTTAGCATGGCAGAGATGTGGAAAAGTTTTGTCAACACGCCACAGCTAACTGCACCACCACCTGATACGGAACGTGTTAGCAGGAGGCAACATTTCACTAACATGGTGGAACAGTACCTGTGCACACCCCTCCACGTACTGACTGATGGTTCGGCCCCATTCAACTTCTGGGTCTCCAAATTGTCCACGTGGCCAGAGCTAGCCTTTTATGCCTTGGAGGTGCTGGCCTGCCCGGCGGCCAGCGTTTTGTCTGAACGTGTATTCAGCACGGCAGGGGGCGTCATTACAGACAAACGCAGCCGCCTGTCTACAGCCAATGTGGACAAGCTGACGTTCATAAAAATGAACCAGGCATGGATCCCACAGGACTGGAACAGGCCACTGTCACACATTTAGGCCCCGGCACCCAGGCAGAGGAGAGGTTCATTCAACTTTGGGTTGCCCCGCAATATAATGGTAAAATGAAAATAAAAATAGTATTGAATGAGGAAGTGCCCTGGAGTAGAATAATATATTGTTAAGGGGAGGTAGTTAATATCTAATCTGCACAGGACCTGTCCATCCCTTGTGCAGATTAGATATTAACTACCTCCCCTTAACAATATATTATTCTACTCCAGGGCACTTCCTCATTCAATACTATTTTTATTTTCATTTTACCATTATATTGCGGGGCAACCCAAAGTTGAATGAACCTCTCCTCTGTCTGGGTGCCGGGGCCTAAATGTGTGACAGTGGCCTGTTCCAGTGGTGGGTGACGTGAAGCCTGATTCTCTGCTATGACATGAAGACAGATTCTGTGCTGACATAAGTCCAGATTCTCTGTTACGGGACCTCTCTCCTCTGCCTGGGTGCCGGGGCTTAAATGTGTGACAGTGGCCTGTTCCAGTGGTGGGTGACGTGAAGCCTGATTCTCTGCTATGACATGAAGACAGATTCTGTGCTGACATAAGGCCAGATTCTCTGTTACGGGACCTCTCTCCTCTGCCTGGGTGCCGGGGCCTAAATGTGTGACAGTGGCCTGTTCCAGTGGTGGGTGACGTGAAGCCTGATTCTCTGCTATGACATGAAGACAGATTCTGTGCTGACATAAGGCCAGATTCTCTGTTACGGGACCTCTCTCCTCTGCCTGGGTGCCTGGGCCTAAATATGTGACAGTGGCCTGTTCCAGTGGTGGGTGACGTGAAGCCTGATTCTCTGCCATGACATGAAGACAGATTCTGTGCTGACATAAGGCCAGATTCTCTGTTACGGGACCTCTCTCCTCTGCCTGGGTGCCTGGGCCTAAATGTGTGACAGTGGCCTGTTCCAGTGGTGGGTGACGTGAAGCCTGATTCTCTGCTATGACATGAAGACTGATTCTGCGCTGACATGAAGCCAGATTCTCTGCTATGGCATGAAGAGACTGATTCTCTGCTGACGTGAAGCCAGATTCTCTGCTATGGGACCTCTGTCCAATTGATATTGGTTCATTTTTATTTTTTTTATTTTTATTTTAATTCATTTCCCTATCCACATTTGTTTGCAGTGGATTTACCTACATGTTGCTGCCTTTTGCAGACCTCTAGCTCTTTCCTGGGCTGTTTTACAGCCTTTTTAGTGCCCAAAAGTTCGGGTCCCCATTGACTTCAATGGGGTTCGGTTTTGGGACGAAGTTCGGGTCGGGTTCGGATCCCGAACCCGAACATTTCCGGGAAGTTCAGCCGAACTTCTCGAACCCGAACATCCAGGTGTTCGCTCAACTCTACTTATAACATCTTAACGAAACCTAAAAAAGCAGGAGGTCTTGGCCTGCCAGACTTTGAGAAGTATTGAGAGGCGGCGACCATATCCAGAATCTTGGAATCTAACATCAGACCAATAAGGAAGCCCTGGGTGGACCTGGAGGAGAGTTGTGCGTGTTGCCCGCTCAACCAGGTCACATGGAAGACTGTCTATAATTGTGGTAGGGGCTGAGGTGTACGTCAGCTTGGAGTTGGGTGGGGGGGCCTACCACCCTCCAAGATCTATTATGGCTGAACTGTGCCCGGAGCCAGAGCGGGGTAGGCCTGTAAATGTGGGCCACGCAAGAGAGTGGAATGAAGAAAGAAGGGTCGGGAGGGTGGGGCCTGAAGCGACCGTCCTGGAGGTGAGGTCGCGAGGGAATAAGTAGGCCGGCAGCCCCGCCCACAAATGCAGGCTGTAACCAGCCTTAATACTTGTGGTAGGGGCTGAGGTGTACGTCAGCTTGGAGTTGGGGGGGGGGGGGTCTACCACCCTCCAAGATCTATTATGGCTGAACTGTGCCCGGAGCCAGAGCGGGGTAGGCCTGTATATGTGGGCAAGAAGATTACCAACGCGTTAGGAGTGAAAAATGTTTATTGAGTAAATGAGACATTTTACAAGGCCAATGAACCAAAAGCCCTGGCAATCTCGACCTGCGGGTTAGGTATGTACCTGGCAAAGCATGAAGAACGCCAGCGCCCCATTCTGCGGATAATATGCGCGGGAACCCGGTGTTTAGAGGCCGCAGAGACGGCTCCTATACGGAAAGAATGCCCTGAAATCGTGTCTGGGTTATGCCCTAGCCCTGCTGCTAATGCGCGAACGTGGGACATGAACTGGGATGCGGAGAGAGGTCTGCCCTGGAGGGGAAGTAGCGGATCCTCTGGTGCTAGAGGAAGGAGAAACTCGGTCAGGGCCTCCAGTACCTTGACGGGGCACCAGGAGTTTGATGTGGGAAAGAACCTAATCTCGACGGGAGGACCTGATTGGCTAGTCTTGGATGAAGGGAGAAAAAGGGAAAATTGGTCACCTTGACGGACGAGATGGCGTTTAAGGAGGGTGGAGCGCGTCAAGGCACTGGAAGTAAATTCCCCTGGTCTTAAGAAGCCAGAAAACCCGAGATATATTGCAGCCTTGATGACAAGGCTTGCTGGGTGCCCAAAGGGGAAACCGTCTAGGGCTAGTGACAGACTTTGAAATAACTCCCCAGAAATCGGCTGTCTCCGCGCTACTGGGCATGGGCTGGTTTTTTGTATGCCCCTAAGGGTTGCCTTTACCGCCTGGTTGGCCAAGATTGATTGGCAGGTTGGATCGGCAAGCAGTCTGTAGTGCTGGACACCTGCTAGGTACCCCTTGATGGAATTGGAAGTGAGGTGTAGGTGGAGATGGCAGTGGGCGATGAATGCCATGACAAAGGTCACATAGTCCTGGCCGTTCTGCGGGTGGCTGAGCAAGAAGCGCCGGAACGCCCTGTAGCCCGTGAGATAGTTCCTGGCTGTGTTCTTAGCCAAGGATCCCTGGACCAACTTCTTTGCGGATGCCACCAGCTGTCTTAGTCCATGGTCAGGAGGCTCTGGGGGGAACGGGCGTGCCCACCGGATCTGCGTCTGGCATTGTCTGGAAGAAGACAGTGTAGTTAAAACGGGACAAGGCGTCCGCTGCCACATTCTCAGCCCCCGCGATGTGGGAAGGGAATATATGAAAGTTGTGCCGGAGGGAAAGCCAAACCAACCTGCGGAGGAGGGACATGATCCTAGGAGATTTGGCCCTGCCTTTGGAGAGAACCTCTACCAGGATTAGGCTATCCGTGATGAAAGCTACGGGTTTGTTGGCCCAGAGGGGGCCCCAGACCTGGGCCGCCGCCACCAGCGGGTACAGCTCCAGAAGAGGGGAAGATTTGAGGGACTCGCCATCGAGGGACAATTCCACCGGCCACTTGCCAACCAGCCAGTGTGGGTGAAAAATGGCCGCAAACCCGCGAGAGGCGGCGGCGTCGGACTGAATCCTTGGGGAAAAGGCATCCAAGGAGGGCACGAAAAGGGAAATGCCATTCCAGGAAGTCAGAAAGGAGTGCCACATGAGGAGATCCGCGACCGCTTGGTTGTCAAGATGGACGACGGAATCCTGGTCCTGTGCCGAGGGGAGAAGAGAGAGGAGCCTAGACACGAAGGATCTCCCCTGGGGCATGATCCGGGAGGCGAAATTGAGGGAACCCAGGAGAGACTGCAACTCCAGCTTGGTAAGAACCCGGGAGGAAGCCGCGGAGGAGACTGCAGCCCTGATCCTAGACAATTTCGCCTCCGGTAGACTAGCTTCCATGGCGACGGAATCTAACACGATGCCCAGGAAGGTGACCCTCGTGCTAGGGCCCTCGGTCTTGGAAGAAGCGACTGGAACCTGGAGACGGGAAAACAGCTGGAGGAGGACGTCCAGCCCGGAGGCTTCACCCCGGGGGTCTTGGACAATTAAGTAGTCGTCGAGATAGTGGATGACCATATCCAAACCCCCGTGGTGACCCAAAATCCAGTGCAGGGCGCCCGCGAACTGGTCAAATAACCAAGGGCTGCTCTTGGAGCCAAAGGTAAGTCTATTGGCAAAATAATACTGATGACCCCACTTAATGCCGTAAAATCCCCAGAGATGAGGTGCGATAGGAAGCAACTTGAAGGCATCCGCTATATCTGCCTTAGCGAGAAGGGCCCCTCTTCCTGACTGCAAAATGAAGTTGATTGCTTCCCCTATGGTGGAATAGGACATTGTGAACTCTTCCGATGGAATCAGGGAATTCAAGCTGGGTGTGGAGGACATATGGGGCGCAGACAGGTCGTAAATTAACCTTTTTTTATTTGAGGATTGCTTGGAGACTAACCCGATCGGGCTAATCCTCCAGACATCAAAAGGGATGGAGTCGAATGGGCCCAGCAGGAACCCTTTCTGGACTTCTGTCAACAACAAGCTGTCGACTGCGCCCGGATCGTGCATGGCTGACTGCAGGTTTTTCCCCTTCCAGGACTCAAGAGGGAGGGCAATCAACCCAGTGTGGAAACCCCTCCTGAATCCTGAAAGGAGGAACTGGACCAGATGCTGATCGGGGTGCTCCTGTAAGAGGACAGCCAGCAAGTCGACGTTGATGTCGGCTAGTCACGACTTAGAGGGTTTCTTCGGACAGGAAGAACGGGGGTGAGCCCTAAAGCACAGGGAGCAGACGTGTAAGGCTCTGCAGCTGCTGAAACCGCACCCGCCTGCATTAAAATTGTTGCACACCTGGCTCTGTCCTAGGAACACGATGGGCCTGCCCAACTTGTCCACGGACGGCTGGCTTCTTTGGCCGGAAGGACCCGGTCAAGGCCCGGAGTGGCCAGCAAGGGGCACCAGTCGGCCGTGTGCAAGATGGACTGGCATGTCGTGCAGGTGGGAGCTCTCAGCCCGGCGAAGTGCCGGAAAAAGAGCTCCATGTCCAATATGGCCCAGTTGGTGACAAACTGAAACTGGACCAAGGCTGCCGCAGCCTTGGCGGAAAATGAACGATGATAATCGTAAAAATTAAAGCCGCCATATTTGTATCCCAGATCCGTCAGGCGGTAAAGATATGTATCCAGTTCCTCCCGCCTGAGCGGATGGGCTGAGCAGATCACATCGCGATAAAGGCTAAATGCCAGCACGAACTCTGGAATAGAAAGCTTTCTTTTCAGGCGGGCATCTTTGGCCCTGAGCAGCACTGCAACCTCCCCGCAGTTAATAACTCTATTTTCGGCCACATCCTGGGAAGCTATCAGGATGGACGCCAAGTTAATGTCCTTCCCAGCTAAAATGTCCTTCTTGATACCCTCAGGGACAAAGTAGGCTGGGGCAACAACAGGACCAGCGCTGAGCGTACCCAACGCAGGCTCCTGGGAAGACGAGGGAACAATCGCAGTGATTGCGGACGGGGGATCCTCTGAGCCACGAGACTCCAGCTCCGCAACTCTGGACTGGACGTCCGCCAAAGAACCGACGAGGCTGCTGATGGTGGCTTGCAGCTGGTGCAGCGACAGCTGGATGGAAGAGAGGGAGGACTGGGAATTGCCGCTCCCTGGCTCGGTCCTCAGGAGGCGATAGAGTTCCGCCTTTCGGGCCGAAGCTGGATGGGGAATACCCTTCTTATTCAGCTCGGCGATGAGTTTAGGGACAGTCCAACGCCTGAGAGATGGGCTCCCAGCGTGCCCTGAAACTGATGAGCCGGGACCCGAGAAGGAGTCCTCAATATCCGATGGTTGTGACATCTTGAACCTGTTAAAGAAAAGTCAAAACAAACAGAAGACAAAGGGGAGGAGAGACGAGAAGAAAGAGAAGAAAAAAAAATAAAAAATTTAATAAACAAAGGACCGGCATGAAATGAGGAGAGAGGCGTGAAGAAAACGTGATCCTACCCGAATCGCGCAGAACTGGAACTTGCTACAGGAGGGTACTGGAGAGAGTACGGGGAAAAAATTACCTGTGGACGTAAGCAAAGACAGGCACGAATAAACACCGCTTTAGGAGCCGACCAGCGAAAGAAGAAAAGAAAAGGAGGACCAAGATGGGGAACAAAGATGGGAGAGGACCGTGGACGAGAGAGGGACCATGGGCGAAATGCAGAGTGCTGGGAAAAGGCCGGAAAGTGCCGAGGGCGGGGGCGGGTGAACAGGCGACGAGAGGAACTGAACGCCTCTGGTGCCTGCTGGAAGGACCTGGGTGAACCGAGTGAAAAATTCTAAAATAGGCACGTGCCTTGACCACGAGGTGACCCGAGCGAGCAGGAGCACGGAAGGCGAGAAACGGGACCTGGTGATCCAGGAGGAGGCAGACCGGAACAGATGCCTGTGCAAAGCAGGAAGGAAAATGACCCTAGCCACAGGAGTTAACTGAGAGGTGTCTGGCCAGGTGGACCTGACGTGCTCAAGAGCGCTTAAGGAACGTGAATGGGTGAATCAAGGACGACAGGGACAGAGTGAGCCTGGGCGATCCAGGACGACAGGGACAGAGCGAGCCTGGGCGATCCAGGACGACAGAGACAGAGCGAGCCTGGGCGATCCAGGACGACAGAGACAGAGCGAGCCTGGGCGATCCAGGACGACAGAGACAGAGCGAGCCTGGGCGATCCAGGACGACAGAGACAGAGCGAGCCTGGGCGATCCAGGACGACAGGGACAGAGCGAGCCTGGGCGATCCAGGACGACAGGGACAGAGCGAGCCTGGGCGATCCAGGACGACAGGGACAGAGCGAGCCTGGGCGATCCAGGACGACAGGGACAGAGCGAGCCTGGGCGATCCAGGACGACAGGGACAGAGCGAGCCTGGGCGATCCAGGACGACAGGGACAGAGCGAGCCTGGGCGATCCAGGACGACAGGGACAGAGCGAGCCTGGGCGATCCAGGATGACAGGGACAGAGCGAGCCTGGGCGATCCAGGACGACAGGGACAGAGCGAGCCTGGGCGATCCAGGACGACAGGGACAGAGCGAGCCTGGGCGATCCAGCACGACAGGGATAGAGCGAGCCTGGGCGATCCGGAACAACATGGCCAGTGGCGATGACGCCGTTATCAGCGTTACAATACCACTTCTATGTCTCCTTGAGAAAACACTTAGGGCGATGATGGAAGAGGAGGTGGCCCAGGAGGAAGAGGAGGAAGAGGGGTCATTTTTAGCACTTTCAGGCCAGTCTCTTCGAAGTGACTCAGAGGGAGGTTTTTTGCAACACCAGAGGCCAGGTACAAATGTGGCCAGACAGGGCCCACTACTGGAGGACGAGGAGGATGAGGATGAAGCATTTTCACAGCGGGGTGGCACCCAAAGCAACTCGGGCCCATCACTGGTGCGTGGCTGTGGGGAAACACAGGACGATGACGATACGCCTCCCAAAGAGGACAGCTTGTCCTTACCTCTGGGCAGCCTTGCACACATGAGCGACTACATGCTGCAGTGCCTGCGCAACGACAGCAGAGTTGCCCACATTTTAACGTGTGCGGACTACTGGGTTGCCACCCTGCTGGATCCCCGGTACAAAGACAATGTGCCCACCTTACTCCCTACACTGGAGCGTGATAGGAAGATGCGCGAGTACAAGCGCACGTTGGTAGACGCGCTACTGAGAGCATTCCCAAATGTCACAGGGGAACCAGTGGAAGCCCAAGGCGAAGGCAGAGGAGGAGCAAGAGGTCGCCAACGCAGCTGTGTCACGGCCAGCTCCTCTGAGGGCAGGGTTAGCATGGCAGAGATGTGGAAAAGTTTTGTCAACACGCCACAGCTAACTGCACCACCACCTGATACGGAACGTGTTAGCAGGAGGCAACATTTCACTAACATGGTGGAACAGTACCTGTGCACACCCCTCCACGTACTGACTGATAGTTCGGCCCCATTCAACTTCTGGGTCTCCAAATTGTCCACGTGGCCAGAGCTAGCCTTTTATGCCTTGGAGGTGCTGGCCTGCCCGGCGGCCAGCGTTTTGTCTGAACGTGTATTCAGCACGGCAGGGGGCGTCATTACAGACAAACGCAGCCGCCTGTCTACAGCCAATGTGGACAAGCTGACGTTCATAAAAATGAACCAGGCATGGATCCCACAGGACCTGTCCATCCCTTGTGCAGATTAGATATTAACTACCTCCCCTTAACAATATATTATTCTACTCCAGGGCACTTCCTCATTCAATACTATTTTTATTTTCATTTTACCATTATATTGCGGGGCAACCCAAAGTTGAATGAACCTCTCCTCTGTCTGGGTGCCGGGGCCTAAATGTGTGAAAGTGGCCTGTTCCAGTGGTGGGTGACGTGAAGCCTGATTGTCTGCTATGACTTGAAGACTGATTCTGCGCTGACATAAGGCCAGATTCTCTGTTACGGGACCTCTCTCCTCTGCCTGGGTGCCTGGGCCTAAATGTGTGACAGTGGCCTGTTCCAGTGGTGGGTGACGTGAAGCCTGATTCTCTGCTATGACATGAAGACTGATTCTGCGCTGACATGAAGCCAGATTCTCTGCTATGGCATGAAGAGACTGATTCTCTGCTGACGTGAAGCCAGATTCTCTGCTATGGGACCTCTGTCCAATTGATATTGGTTCATTTTTATTTTTTTAATTTTTATTTTAATTAATTTCCCTATCCACATTTGTTTGCAGGGGATTTACCTACATGTTGCTGCCTTTTGCAGCCCTCTAGCTCTTTCCTGGGCTGTTTTACAGCCTTTTTAGTGCCCAAAACTTCGGGTCCCCATTGACTTCAATGGGGTTCGGGTTCGGGACGAAGTTCGGGTCGGGTTCGGATCCCGAACCCGAACATTTCCGGGAAGTTCAGTCGAACTTCTCGAACCCGAACATCCATGTGTTCGCTCAACTCTACTTATAACTAGTGTTGAGCGAACAGTTCGAGCATAGTTCGGGTCCGTACCGAATTTTGGGGTGTTCGTGACACGGACCCGAACCCGAACTTTTTCGTAAAAGTTCGGGTTCGGGTTCGTCGTTCGGCATGTATTTTGGCGCATTTTGAAAGGCTGCAAAGCAGCCAATCAACATGCATCATACTACTTGCCCTAAGATGCCATCGCAGCCATGCCTACTATTGGCAAGGCTGTGATTGGCCAAGTGCAGCATGTGACTCAGCCTCTTTATAAGCTTGTGCGCACGTCGGGACGTGCTCACTCCCGATGTGAATAGAACAGGGATAGACGCAGCTGATGCTAGGGCGAGAATAGGCAGGGATAATTGAATAACTGGAAGCAAATTTCTCTCCTCCACCTGTGATTCATCTGAACAACTGCAGCTGAGCTGCTTTTTTGATAGGGATTGGCTATTTTTAGAGTGGCCAGAGTGATTTTTCCATCCACATGTACCTGGGCTGACCGCCGGCCGCCATTTTGCGACTTGTAGTGCTGCAGCAGAAGCTGCCACAGTGTGCATTCCAAAGCTCCAAACAAGTCAGACATCTACACCTGGGATTCAGACCAATAGCGATTTAGCAGCACAGTCCAAGGCTATTTTTTTTAAAGGTTGTGCAGACCATTTTGTGGCACATGTTACTGGGCTGATAGGCGGCGGCCATCTTGGGACTAGTGCTGCAGCACAATCTCTCCCAACGTCCATTAATCACTTGTAATAGTGGTCTGTGCCATAGAAATCCTACATCAGGGACTTGGGTGTGCTTGTGTCACCCCTACTAATACCAGTCCACCTGTAATCCATACAGTGAAAAGCCATAAAGTATTCCAGTGAGGGAATTTTTTTTTTATTTAAAAAAGGCCAAGTTAGTTTATCTGGCGTTCAATATACTAGATACAGTGAGGCCTGCGTTTCATACATCTGGAATTAGCAAACTAATGTGCTGGGGTTGGGAAAACATATATGTACCCATACTAGAATCTGTCAAAGAAAGCGGTACTCACATATAACAGTCATTCCATCTGTAATCCATACAGTCAAAAGACTGAAAGTATTCCAGTGAGGGAATTTTTTTTATTTAAAAAAGGCCAAGTTAGTTTATCTGGCGTTCAATATACTAGATACAGTTAGGCCTGCGTTTCATACATCTGGAATTAGCAAACTAATGTGCTGGGGTTGGGAAAACATATATGTACCCATACTAGAATCTGTCAAAGAAAGCGGTACTCACATATAACAGTCATTCCATCTGTAATCCATACAGTCAAAAGACTGAAAGTATTCCAGTGAGGGGATTTTTTTTATTTAAAAAAGGCCAAGTTAGTTTATCTGGCGTTCAATATACTAGATACAGTTAGGCCTGCGTTTCATACATCTGGAATTAGCAAACTAATGTGCTGGGGTTGGGAAAACATATATGTACCCATACTAGAATCTGTCAAAGAAAGCGGTACTCACATATAACAGTCATTCCATCTGTAATCCATACAGTCAAAAGACTGAAAGTATTCCAGTGAGGGGATTTTTTTTATTTAAAAAAGGCCAAGTTAGTTTATCTGGCGTTCAATATACTAGATACAGTTAGGCCTGCGTTTCATACATCTGGAATTAGCAAACTAATGTGCTGGGGTTGGGAAAACATATATGTACCCATACTAGAATCTGTCAAAGAAAGCGGTACTCACATATAACAGTCATTCCATCTGTAATCCATACAGTCAAAAGACTGAAAGTATTCCAGTGAGGGGATTTTTTTTATTTAAAAAAGGCCAAGTTAGTTTATCTGGCGTTCAATATACTAGATACAGTTAGGCCTGCGTTTCATACATCTGGAATTAGCAAAATAATGTGCTGGGGTTGGGAAAACATATATGTACCCATACTAGAATCTGTCAAAGAAAGCGGTACTCACATATAACAGGTACAGGCATTAATCGATTGGGTGGCCGACAGTGCTTCCAGCACGTTCACCACATGGTCTTCCACCCAGTCTTCTGCGGAAAGCGCACAGGTGGCACCTGAAAACCAAGCCCATCAGTCTGTCACATCACCCCCAAGCATATCAGGGAAACGGTCTGAGCCACAAGTTATGCAGCAGTCTCTTCTTCTGTTTGAAGACTCTGCTTCCAGGGTTTCCCAGGGGCGTCCACCTAGCCCTTCCCCAGTGGAGGAAGACATACCATGCACTGACGCACAACCACTTATGTCTCCAGATGAAGAGGACATGGGAATACCACCACAGCAGAGTCACCGACTCTCTGATGATGACGAAACACAGGTGCCCACTGCCGCGTCTTTTTGCAGTGTGCAGACTGAACAGGAGGAGGTCAGGGAGGGAGACTGGGTGGAAGACGATGCAGAGGACGATGAGGTCTTAGACCCCACATGGACTGAAGGTCGTGGCGATGACTTTCACAGTTCAGAGGAAGAGGTAGTGGTGAGATCGAGACAACAGCGAAGCCAAAGAGGGAGCAGGGGGCCAAAGCAGACGAGCCGCCGCCCCCAGAGTTCGCCTGCTACTGGACATCGCCAACAGGGACCCAGCCCCACAAAGGCAGCTTCAAAGAGTTCCCTGGCATGGCACTTCTTTAAACAATGTCCTACCGACAAGACCCGAGTGACTTGCACGCTCTGCCATCAGAGCCTGAGGCGAGGCATTAACGTTCTGAACCTCAGCACAACCTGCATGACCAGGCATCTACATGCAAAGCATGAACTGCAGTGGGGTACACACCTTAAAAACCAGGCACTCGCTGAGGCTCCCCCTGCTCCCTCTACCGCTGCTGCCTCGGCTTCCGCCTCGAGAGGAATGTTGCCACCTGCCGAGCAGCAAACAGAGGATGTGCCACCGACACCACCACTCAACTAGCGTCTCCACTATATCACACAGCAGCGTTCAGCTCTCAATATCTCAAACCTTAGAGAGGAAGCGCAAATTCCCCCCGAGTCACCCTCGAGCCCTTGGCCTGAACGCCAGCATTTCTAAACTGCTGGCCTTTGAAATGCTGTCATTCCGGCTGGTGGACACAGACAGCTTCAAACAGCTGATGGCCATGGCTGTCCCGCAGTATGTGGTTCCCAGCCGCCACTACTTCTCCAAGACAGCCGTGCCTTCCCTGCACATGCAAGTGTCCGATAAAATCAAGTGTGCACTGCGCAACGCCATTTGTGGCAAGGTCCACCTAACCACAGATACGTGGACCAGTAAGCACGGCCAGGGACGCTATATCTCACTAACTGCACACTGGATGAATGTAGTGGCGGCTGGGCCCCCGGCGGACAGTTCCTTGGCGCACGTCCTTCCGCCCCCTAGGATCGCAGGGCATCATTCTCTGCCTCCTGTAGCCTCCTCCTCCTACTCGGCTTCCTCCTCCACTGCTTCCACCAGCTCATCCGGTCAGCCACACACCTTCACCACCAACTTCAGCACAGCCCGGGGTAAACGTCAGCAGGCCATTCTGAAACTCATATGTTTGGGGGACAGGCCCCACAGCGCAAAGGAGTTGTGGCGGGGTATTGAACAACAGACCGACGAGTGGTTTCTGCCGGTGGGCCTCAAGCCAGGCCTGGTGGTATGCGATAATGGGCGAAATCTCGTGGCAGCTCTGGGACTAGCCGGTTTGACGCACATCCCTTGCCTGGCGCATGTGCTGAACTTGGTGGTGCAGAGGTTCATTCACCACTACCCCAACATGTCAGAGCTGCTGCATAAAGTGCGGGCCGTCTGTGCGCGCTTCCGCCGTTCACATCCTGCCGCTGCTCGCCTGTCTGCGCTACAGCGGAACTTCGGCCTTCCCGCTCACCGCCTCATATGCGACGTGCCCACCCGGTGGAACTCCACCTTGCACATGCTGGGAGAGACTGTGCGAGCAGCAGCAGGCCATAGTGGAGTTTCAGCTGCAGCACGCTCGCGTCAGTCGTACTGCCGAACAGCACCACTTCACCACCAATGATTGGGCCTCCATGCGAGACCTGTGTGCCCTGCTGCGCTGTTTCGAGTACTCCACCAACATGGCCAGTGGCGATGACACTGTTATCAGCGTTACAATACCACTTCTATGTCTCCTTGAGAAAACACTTAGGGCAATGATGTTAGAGGAGGTGGCCCAGGTGGAGGAGGAGGAGGAGGATGAGGGCTCGTTTCTAACACTTTCGGGCCAGTCTGTTCGAAGTGGCTCAGAGGGAGGTTTGTTTAAGCAGCAGAGGACAGGTTCACAAGTCGCCAGCCAAGGCACTGTACTGGAGGACGAGGAGGATGAGGAGGAGGAGGTGGAGGGGGACGAGGATGACGCAAGTTCACAGCGGGGTGGCAGCCCAGGCCCATCACTGGTGCGTGGCTGGGGGGATACGGTGGACGATGACGATACGCCTCCCACAGAGGACAGCTTGTCCTTACCCATGGGTAGCCTGGCCCACATGAGCGAATATATGCTCCAATGCCTGCGCAACGACAGCAGAGTTGCCCACGTTTTAACGTGTGCAGACTACTGGGTGGCCACCCTGCTGGATCCCCGGTATAAAGACAATGTGCCCACTTTAATTCCTGAACTGGAGCGCGACCGTAAGATGCGCGAGTACAAGCGCACGCTGATAGAGGCGCTCTTGAGAGCATTCCCACATGTCACAGGGGAACAGGTGGAAGGTGAAGGCAGAGGAGTGGCAAGAGGTCGCCAACGCAGCTGTGTCACGGCCAGCTCATCTGAGGGCAGGGTTAGCATGGCAGAAATGTGGAAAAGTTTTGTCTCCACGCCACAGCTATCTGCACCGACACCTGATACGGAACGTGTTAGCAGGAGGCAGCATTTCACTAACATGGTTGAACAGTATGTCTGCACACCCCTCCACATCCTGACGGATGGTTCGGCCCCATTCAACTACTGGGTTTCGAAATTGTCCACGTGGCCAGAGTTAGCATGTTATGCCTTGGAGGTGCTTTCCTGCCCGGCGGCCAGCGTTTTATCTGAACGCGTATTCAGCACGGCAGGGGGCGTCATTACTGACAAGCGCAGCCGCCTGTCCACAGCCAACGTGGACAAGCTGACCTTCATAAAGATGAACCAGGCATGGATCCCACAGGACCTGTCCCTCCCTTGTGCAGAGTAGTCCTTATTAACTGCCTAAAACATGTCTTGTTGTGCTACGGGCCACTTCTTTATTTGATACAAATTTTATGAAACCCACAGTTGAATGAAACTCTTCTCTGTCTGGGCGCCGGGGCCTAACCAGATGAAAGTGGCCGGTTAAACTAACGGGTGACATGAAGCCATAACCTCTGCCATGCTACCTCTGTCTTCTGTCTGGGTGCTGAGGCCTAAGTCAAATAAAGCGGTCTTCTGCTGTGCTGGGGGATATGAAGCTAATCTCTGACCTCTCTCCTCTGTCTGGGTCCAAAGGCCTAAATCACTGAAAGAGGCCTTCTCCTGTGGTGTGTGATATGATGCCAGAATATGTGCTGTGGGGCCTCTCTCCTCTTCCTGGGTGCAGGGGTCAAATAAACTAAATTGTGGCCTACTCCTGTGGTGGTTGATATGATGCCTGATTCTCTGATGTGGAACCTCTCTCCTCTGTTTGGGTGAAGGGGTCAAAGTAACTAAATGGTGGCTTCTCCTGTGGTGGCTGATATGATGCCAGAATATGTGCTGTGGTGCCTCTCTCCTCTTCCTGGGTGCAGGGGTCAAAGTAACTAAATGGTGGCTTCTCCTGTGGTGGCTGATATGATGCCAGAATATGTGCTGTGGGGCCTCTCTCCTCTTCCTGGGTGCAGGGGTCAAAGTAACTCAATGGTGGCTTCTCCTGTGGTGGCTGATATGATGCCAGAATATGTGCTGTGGTGCCTCTCTCCTCTGTCTGGGTCCAAAGGCCTAAATCACTGAAAGAGGCCTTCTCCTGTGGTGTGTGATATGATGCCTGAATATGTGCTGTGGTGCCTCTCTCCTCTTCCTGGGTGCGGGGGTCAAAGTAACTCAATGGTGGCTTCTCCTGTGGTGGCTGATATGATGCCAGAATATGTGCTGTGGTGCCTCTCTCCTCTTCCTGGGTGCAGGGGTCAAAGTAACTCAATGGTGGCTTCTCCTGTGGTGGCTGATATGATGCCAGAATATGTGCTGTGGGGCCTCTCTCCTCTTCCTGGGTGCAGGGGTCAAAGTAACTCAATGGTGGCTTCTCCTGTGGTGGTTAGTATGATGCCAGAATATGTGCTGTGGGGCCTCTCTCCTCTTCCTGGGTGCAGGGGTCAAAGTAACTCAATGGTGGCTTCTCCTGTGGTGGCTGATATGATGCCAGAATATGTGCTGTGGTGCCTCTCTCCTCTTCCTGGGTGCGGGGGTCAAAGTAACTCAATGGTGGCTTCTCCTGTGGTGGCTGATATGATGCCAGAATATGTGCTGTGGGGCCTCTCTCCTCTTCCTGGGTGCAGGGGTCAAAGTAACTCAATGGTGGCTTCTCCTGTGCTGATTGATATAAAGCTGATGGTTGTGCCATCTGACATGGTTGCCAGGGTCTGATTCAATGGGGGCCTACTCCTGTGGTGGGTGATCTAAATGCCTGATTCTCTGCTGTGAAACCTCTCTCCTCCGTCTGGGTGTAGGGGTCAAAGTCTTTCAAAGTCGCCTTCTCCTGTGCTGATTGATATGAAGCTGATGGTTGTGCCATCTGACATGGTTGCCGGGGTCCCATTAAATTGTGGCCTACTCCTGTGGTGGTTGATATGATGCCTGATTCTCTGATGTGGAACCTCTCTCCTCTGTTTGGGTGAAGGGGTCAAAGTAACTAAATGGTGGCTTCTCCTGTGGTGGCTGATATGATGCCAGAATATGTGCTGTGGGGCCTCTCTCCTCTTCCTGGGTGCAGGGGTCAAAGTAACTCAATGGTGGCTTCTCCTGTGGTGGCTGATATGATGCCAGAATATGTGCTGTGGTGCCTCTCTCCTCTTCCTGGGTGCGGGGGTCAAAGTAACTCAATGGTGGCTTCTCCTGTGGTGGCTGATATGATGCCAGAATATGTGCTGTGGTGCCTCTCTCCTCTTCCTGGGTGCGGGGGTCAAAGTAACTCAATGGTGGCTTCTCCTGTGGTGGCTGATATGATGCCAGAATATGTGCTGTGGTGCCTCTCTCCTCTTCCTGGGTGCAGGGGTCAAAGTAACTAAATGGTGGCTTCTCCTGTGGTGGTTGATATGATGCCTGATTCTCTGCTGTGAAACCTCTCTCCTCCATCTGGGTGTAGGGGTCAAAGTCTTTCAAAGTCGCCTTCTCCTGTGCTGATTGATATAAAGCTGATGGTTGTGCCATCTGACATGGTTGCCAGGGTCTGATTCAATGGGGGCCTACTCCTGTGGTGGGTGATCTAAATGCCTGATTCTCTGCTGTGAAACCTCTCTCCTCCGTCTGGGTGTAGGGGTCAAAGTCTTTCAAAGTCGCCTTCTCCTGTGCTGATTGATATAAAGCTTATGCTTGTGCCATCTGACATGGTTGCCGGGGTCTGATTCAATGGTGGCCTACTCCTGTGGTGGGTGATCTAAATGCCTGATTCTCTGCTGTGTAACCTCTCTCCTCCGTCTGGGTGTAGGGGTCAAAGTAACTAAATGGTGGCCTACTCCTGTGGTGGGTGATATGATGCCTGGTTCTCTGCTGTAGGACCTCTCTCCTTTGTCTGGGTGCTGTGGTCAAAATAATAGTAAGTGACCTTCTCCATTGGTGGGTGACTTGAAGCCTGATTCTGTGCTATGGGACCTCACTCCAATTAATATTGTTTAATTTTTATTTATTTTATGTTAACTCATCATTTCCCTATCTACATTTGTTTGCAGGGGATTTAACTACATTTTGCTGCCTTTTGCAGCCCTCTAGCCCTTTCCGGGTGTGTTTTACAGCCTTTTTAGTGCCCAAAAGTTCGGGTCCCCATTGACTTCTATGGGGTTCGGGTTCGGGATGAAGTTCGGGTCGAGTTCGGATCCCGAACCCGAACATTTTTCGAAAGTTCGGCCGAACTCGTCGAACCCGAACATCCAGGTGTTCGCTCAACTCTACTTATAACATCTTAACGAAACCTAAAAAAGCAGGAGGTCTTGGCCTGCCAGACTTTGAGAAGTATCGAGATGCGGCGACCATATCCAGAATCTTTGAATCTAACATCAGACCAATAAGGAAGCCCTGGGTGGACCTGGAGGAGAGTTGTGCGTGTTGCCCGCTCAACCAGGTCACATGGAAGACTGTCTATAATTGTGGTAGGGGCTGAGGTGTACGTCAGCTTGGAGTTGGGTGGAGGGGCCTACCACCCTCCAAGATCTATTATGGCTGAACTGTGCCCGGAGCCAGAGCGGGGTAGGCCTGTATATGTGGGCCACCCAAGAGAGTGGAATGAAGAAAGAAGGGTCGGGAGGGTGGGGCCTGAAGCGACCGTCCTGGAGGTGAGGTCGCGAGGGAATAAGTAGGCCGGCAGCCCCGCCCACAAATGCAGGCTGTAACCAGCCTTAATACTTGTGGTAGGGGCTGAGGTGTACGTCAGCTTGGAGTTGGGGGGGGGCCTACCACCCTCCAAGATCTATTATGGCTGAACTGTGCCCGGAGCCAGAGCGGGTTAGGCCTGTATATGTGGGCAAGAAGATTACCAACGCGTTAGGAGTGAAAAATGTTTATTGAGTAAATGAGACATCTTACAAGGCCAATGAACCAAAAGCCCTGGCAATCTCGACCTGCGGGTTAGGTATGTACCTGGCAAAGCATGAAGAACGCCAGCGCCCCATTCTGCGGATAATATGCGCGGGAACCCGGTGTTTAGAGGCCGCAGAGGCGGCTCCTATACGGAAAGAATGCCCTGAAATCGTGTCTGGGTTATGCCCTAGCCCTGCTGCTAATGTGCGAACGTGGTACATGAACTGGGATGCGGAGAGAGGTCTGCCCTGGAGGGGAAGTAGCGGATCCTCTGGTGCTAGAGGAAGGAGAAACTCGGTCAGGGCCTCCAGTACCTTGACGGGGCACCAGGAGTTTGATGTGGGAAAGAACCTAATCTCGACGGGAGGACCTGATTGGCTAGTCTTGGATGAAGGGAGGAAAAGGGAAAATTGGTCACCTTGACGGACGAGATGGCGTTTAAGGAGGGTGGAGCGCGTCAAGGCACTGGAAGTAAATTCCCCTGGTCTTAGGAAGCCATAAAACCCGAGATATATTGCAGCCTTGATGACAAGGCTTGCTGGGTGCCCAAAGGGGAAACCGTCTAGGGCTAGTGACAGACTTTGAAATAACTCCCCAGAAATCGGCTGTCTCCGCGCTACTGGGCATGGGCTGGTTTTTTGTATGCCCCTAAGGGTTGCCTTTACCGCCTGGTTGGCCAAGATTGATTGGCAGGTGGGATCGGCAAGCAGTCTGTAGTGCTGGACACCTGCTAGGTACCCCTTGATGGAATTGGAAGTGAGGTGTAGGTGGAGATGGCAGTGGGCGATGAATGCCATGACAAAGGTCACATAGTCCTGGCCGTTCTGCGGGTGGCTGAGCATGAAGCGCCGGAACGCCCTGTAGCCCGTGAGATAGTTCCTGGCGGTGTTCTTAGCCAAGGATCCCTGGACCAACTTCTTTGCGGATGCCACCAGCTGTCCTAGTCCATGGTCAGGAGGCTCAGGGGGGGAACGGGCGTGCCCACCGGATCTGCGTCTGGCATTGTCTGGAAGAAGACAGTGTAGTTAAAACGGGACAAGGCGTCCGCTGCCACATTCTCAGCCCCCGCGATGTGGGAAGGGAATATATGAAAGTTGTGCCGGAGGGAAAGCCAAACCAACCTGCGGAGGAGGGACATGATCCTAGGAGATTTGGCCCTGCCTTTGGAGAGAACCTCTACCAGGGGTTGGGGAGAACCTCTACGGGTTTGTTGGCCCAGAGGGGGCCCCAGACATGGGCGGCCGCCACCAGCGGGTACAGCTCCAGAAGAGGGGAAGATTTGAGGGACTCGCCATCGAGGGAGAATTCCACCGGCCACTTGCCAACCAGCCAGTGTGGGTGAAAAATGGCCGCAAGCCGGCGGCGGCGTCGGACTGAATCCTTGGGGAAAAGGCATCCAAGGAGGGCACGAAAAGGGAAATGCCATTCCAGGAAGTCAGAAAGGAGTGCCACATGAGGAGATCCGCGACCGCTTGGTTGTCAAGATGGACGACGGAATCCTGGTCCTGTGCCGAGGGGAGAAGAGAGAGGAGCCTAGACACGAAGGATCTCCCCTGGGGCATGATCCGGGAGGCGAAATTGAGGGAACCCAGGAGAGACTGCAACTCCAGCTTGGTAAGAACCCGGGAGGAAGCCGCGGAGGAGACTGCAGCCCTGATCCTAGACAATTTCGCCTCCGGTAGACTAGCTTCCATGGCGACGGAATCTAACACGATGCCCAGGAAGGTGACCCTCGTGCTAAGGCCCTCGGTCTTGGAAGAAGCGACTGGAACCTGGAGACGGGAAAACAGCTGGAGGAGGACGTCCAGCCCGGAGGCTTCACCCCGGGGGTCTTGGACAATTAAGTAGTCGTCGAGATAGTGGATGACCATATCCAAACCCCCGTGGTGACCCAAGATCCAGTGCAGGGCGCCCGCGAACTGGTCAAATAACCAAGGGCTGCTCTTGGAGCCAAAGGTAAGTCTATTGGCAAAATAATACTGATGACCCCACTTAATGCCGTAAAATCCCCAGAGATGAGGTGCGATAGGAAGCAACTTGAAGGCATCCGCTATATCTGCCTTAGCGAGAAGGGCCCCTCTTCCTGACTGCAAAATGAAGTTGATTGCTTCCCCTATGGTGGAATAGGACATTGTGAACTCTTCCGATGGAATCAGGGAATTCAAGCTGGGTGTGGAGGACATATGGGGCGCAGACAGGTCGTAAATTAACCTTTTTTTATTTGAGGATTGCTTGGAGACTAACCCGATCAGGCTAATCCTCCAGACATCAAAAGGGATGGAGTCGAATGGGCCCAGCAGGAACCCTTTCTGGACTTCTGTCAACAACAAGCTGTCGACTGCGCCCGGATCGTGCATGGCTGACTGCAGGTTTTTCCCCTTCCAGGACTCAAGAGGGAGGGCAATCAACCCAGTGTGGAAACCCCTCCTGAATCCTGAAAGGAGGAACTGGACCAGATGCTGATCGGGGTGCTCCTGTAAGAGGACAGCCAGCAAGTCGACGTTGATGTCGGCTAGTCACGACTTAGAGGGTTTCTTCGGACAGGAAGAATGGGGGTGAGCCCTAAAGCACAGGGAGCAGACTTGTAAGGCTCTGCAGCTGCTGAAACCGCACCCGCCTGCATTAAAATTGTTGCACACCTGGCTCTGTCCTAGGAACACGATGGGCCTGCCCAACTTGTCCACGGACGGCTGGCTTCTTTGGCCGGAAGGACCCGGTCAAGGCCCGGAGTGGCCAGCAAGGGGCACCAGTCGGCCATGTGCAAGATGGACTGGCATGTCGTGCAGGTGGGAGCTCTCAGCCCGGCGAAGTGCCGGAAAAAGAGCTCCATGTCCAATATGGCCCAGTTGGTGACAAACTGAAACTGGACCAAGGCTGCCGCAGCCTTGGCAGAAAATGAACGATGATAATCGTAAAAATTAAAGCCGCCATATTTGTATCCCAGATCCGTCAGGCGGTAAAGATATGTATCCAGTTCCTCCCGCCTGAGCGGATGGGCTGAGCAGATCACATCGCGATAAAGGCTAAATGCCAGCACGAACTCTGGAATAGAAAGCTTTCTATTCAGGCGGGCATCTTTGGCCCTGAGCAGCACTGCAACCTCCCCGCAGTTAATAACTCTATTTTCGGCCACATCCTGGGAAGCTATCAGGATGGACGCCAAGTTAATGTCCTTCCCAGCTAAAATGTCCTTCTTGATACCCTCAGGGACAAAGTAGGCTGGGGCAACAACAGGACCAGCGCTGAGCGTACCCAACGCAGGCTCCTGGGAAGACGAGGGAACAATCGCAGTGATTGCGGACGGGGGATCCTCTGAGCCACGAGACTCCAGCTCCGCAACTCTGGACTGGACGTCCGCCAAAGAACCGACGAGGCTGCTGATGGTGGCTTGCAGCTGGTGCAGCGACAGCTGGATGGAAGAGAGGGAGGACTGGGAATTGCCGCTCCCTGGCTCGTTCCTCAGCAGGCGATAGAGTTCCGCCTTTCGGGCCGAAGCTGGATGGGGAATACCCTTCTTATTCAGCTCGGCGATGAGTTTAGGGACAGTCCAACGCCTGAGAGATGGGCTCCCAGCGTGCCCTGAAACTGATGAGCCGGGACCCGAGAAGGAGTCCTCAATATCCGATGGTTGTGACATCTTGAACCTGTTAAAGAAAAGTCAAAACAAACAGAAGACAAAGGCGAGGAGAGACGAGAAGAAAGAGAAGAAAAAAAAAAAAAAATTTTAATAAACAAAGGACCGGCATGAAATGAGGAGAGAGGCGTGAAGAAAACGTGATCCTACCCGAATCGCGCAGAACTGGAACTTGCTACAGGAGGGTACTGGAGAGAGTACAGGGAAAAAATTACCTGTGGACGTAAGCAAAGACAGGCACGAATAAACACCGCTTTAGGAGCCGACCAGCGAAAGAAGAAAAGAAAAGGAGGACCAAGATGGGGAACAAAGATGGGAGAGGACCGTGGACGAGAAAGGGACCATGGGCGAAATGCAGAGTGCTGGGAAAAGGCCGGAAAGTGCCGAGGGCGGGGGCGGGTGAACAGGCAACGAGAGGAACAGGACAGGGCGAGCCTGGGCGATCCAGGGCGACAGAGACAGCGTGAACCTGGGCGAGCCAGGAAGACAGCAATAAGGTGAGCCCGAGCGAACCAAGAAGACTGGAATGATACGAGTCTGGGCGACCCAGGATGACAGAAAAGAAAAGAGCCTGGGCGAACCAGGAGATAGCAAAAACGAGCCTGGGCGGTCGCGGTAGACCACCTATGACATGTGAGAGCAAAGCGACACTGTGGAGATAGTACAATAACATATGCAAGATACCTGGAGAACCCAGAAACTTGAAGAGTCGCTACCTGGCTGAACGGGAAGTCTGGAACCCTGAAACCGCAGTCCTGTTCATATGGGAAAAAACTTATCAGCACCCAGACATGACCAGAGAAACAAGAAAACCCTGAGCTTGACATGGTACGAGACAGCCTGAAAACAGCATTCCGAGCACGAAAGGAAGGTCTGATTAAGAGCTATACCGCCCTCCTCCATGCACGCGCCAGTCCGGAAAGCTGGCAGAGCCCCGCCTGAGCACAAAGGGGGGCCCGGCAGCAATGCCAGGAACCCGAGCACGGAGGACAGCCCCATGCCACTAAGCCCTGTAATGTGCCCCGGAGGGTGACACACCAGTGGAGCCGACCACGCGTGCACGGGAGGCGACACCACACCACCGCGCCACAAATGAGCACACAGGAAGGCGGCAAGGGATGCGGAGGTGCACGCGTGCACACGAGGGCGGCACAATAAATGTTATGGACATGGCAATGAGCGTCAGGTGGGGATGGTATTGAGGTATATGTCTATGCATATAGGGAACCACATAACATTGGGGAACCTGCTGGATAAAACAAAGACATGAGCAAATTGAACATAGGCAGCAGAGCAGTGCGTGCTTTTTTTTTTTTTTAAACCATACTCCAGCTCTGCTACACCGCTGAAGACCTCAGGCGCAGGTTGAGCCGAGCGGAACAGTCCGCCCCCACCTGAAGCGCTGCGGGCGCTGCGGGCGCCGGGCCCGCCGAACCCCGCTGTGGATAACACAGACCTGACAGGAGGAGGCTTCCCCGGAGCTGGAGAGAAGAGAAGGACCGGCCGAGCCCGGCCGGGCGATGCACGAACGCTGCCCCCAGCCGAGGCAGCCCAGGGAGCCGAGACTTACCCGGAAGTGACGCGACCGCAAACCGGAAGTGACGGGGCGGAACGGAGAAGCCAGCCTGAAGCGACCGTCCTGGAGGTGAGGTCGCGAGGGAATAAGTGGGCCGGCAGCCCCGCCCACAAATGCAGGCTGTAACCAGCCTTAATACTAGTGATTTATACAAAGATACTAAAAGGTCTCCCTATACGAGCCATACACTTAAAATCTGGCAGGAAAAACAGAAAAAGGGTAAGATAACTATTCCTGACCCTGGAAACCTTCCACTCCTCACATTAATACACCAAAAACTTAGATCTATTAGGACTAAAATGCTTAACTGGAAACCAGGACGTGACACTACTTAGAAAGATGTTTTAGTTGGTGAGAACCTTATGGACTGGGACTCATGTAGGAACTCCACTTTAATTCCTAAATTAACGGAAAAGGAATACTCAAAACTATACAAACACGTCTCAATATTAAACACTAAAGTTAATCAGCTTTCACATTTCAAAGGTATTACCAAACTGATCTTGGCAAAAAGTCCTTCCCCTCACTGTATCTCCACCATTTATTCAATACTTAATGAAGGGAGCCCTCCACCACCATATCTTGACAGTTTGGTAAAAGAATTAGGTAAACCCTTAAATGATAGGGAAAAGGAAATGATTTTGACCTCATCTATTCCTAGGGTCACTTCAGTGAAGTTACAAGAGTCACACTATAAGCTGTTATCTAGATGGTATAGAACACCGGTACTTTTAAATAGGATAAATAGCAACATACCTGCGAAATGTTGGAGGTGTGAGGGTCAGGAAGGTTCCCTCTCTCATATCTGGGTACATTGCGACAAAATTGCACCATTATGGGAAAAATTTGGCTATTCTGTTAAACTAGATAGAGAGAGGATTCTACTAGGTCTGGCTAAGCAAGATAACCGCCTAATGAGAGATAGAAAGGGGAAAAGTCTAATTATTACCCTTAAATCCCTAATACCAAAATACTGGATGAGTACCGACACCCCGTCTATTAAAGAATGGCTTTCAGAAATTAACCTGATAAATAGCTTTGAAAAAAATTAAATGGTCTTCTATCGGTAATTACAAAAAATATCTTGAAATCTGGTTAAAATGGAACAATTTCATTTCTTCAGAGAAAATTAGTGTATACTTAGACTGACGGGGTTCCCGTTGGTAAGGGTTTCTTGCAACTAGAAATGGACATACATGTGACATTATTTTCTGTTTTCCGTTTTTTGTTTATGTTTGTTAACCTGTTTTTCCCTTCTCCCTCCCCCACCCTCCATCCTCCTTCCTCTTCCCTTCCCTTCCCCCTCTTTCCACTCTGGATAAGCAGATATTGCCAGTGATTATACTGGTAGACGGAGGAAACAAGAGGATTAGCTCACAAGCCTATTAGTATTAAGATCCTCCTTTGCACTTTAGCCTGTTCATCTTGCCTTAATTCTGCCTAGCAGTTTAAAGCTCTATTGAATATTTGAATGAAAATCATCTTGTAATCTTTGCTTTGGATGACATGCTTTTCCATTGTTATCTTATTAAAACTTTTTTCTTGTGGAAATAAAAAAATTTCAATAAAACTTAAATTTACAACAACACCACAGATCAGGCCCAGTTTATTGGAATCTGCCATACACACACTGTTGGCTACAGAACGCCACAGATTATAGACACTATAGAGGGCCCAGAAGCATTGGAATCTGCAATACAATCTTTTCTGATGTAGTCCAGCATTGTATACACTACCACATCAAAAAACCGCTTTGCAGTAAATATAAGTGAGGGAAGAATAATTATCATGCACTAGAACACCTTCCCAATTAAAATATACCTTTTATTAATAATGAACTAAAATCTGGCCTACAGCTGGACTACACATAACAGGAGAGTCAGCAAGACATACAATACAATACTATAATCAATGAGACAAGGGGTACAGTGTGACAACATCCAATGAAGGAATCCTTGACATGTATATAGAAGACGGCTGAGGAATCAGTTGCGATACGATAAACTACAATTTTAACTCAATGATGACCTGATATTGGTGAGGCCATCAAAAAAAACACAGTAATGCAAAATGGTCTATTGACTCGACATATATTCCGCGGTTATACACGGTTTGCTGAATTACTATGCATATATTCCGTGAAAATTCAAGCGTTGCTGAAATACTGAAAGAAGGTTTTGTGGTTACTCACGGTTTGCTGAGATATCAGTAGGTATAGAACTTAACGGTTTGCTGAGATGTCAGTGGGTGTAGTTCTCAATAGCCAGGTGGGGAACCAACACTGGTGAATGAAGCAATCAGGTAGATAATTAACATTACTGTTAACCAGGATGGTCCGGAGGCCGTAATATTAGTGCAGCTCAGAGATGTAATGTCCAATAGTCAGTGAAATCCTATCCTACATGAATCCCTCCGTGACCCTAATTAGGCTCAGCCCAGGGACACCCCTTAAAGGTAGAGGTTACCTGTCCTAATCTGACTCTCCCTGTATGCCCCTATCCTCATTAACCAATAGTATATAACATAACAGACACACCAAAGAAAACAAAAGAAAAAAAAACACAAATCCCAACGTTACGTTTCCCCAGCCAGTATGACTTCTGACTGGTTCGTCAGGGGAAGTGGAGAACAATACTCCAGCAGCAGTGTCTCACAATGGAGATTTTCAATTTTGCGTCACTCAATCGAGACCCTCCAGGAATAGGAGCCCAGATGTAGGCAATAGATGACCGGTGTCCCCAGATCCTAATCAGAATCAGTGCCTTATAAAGTATCCTCCCCCAGTTAGTCCCTCCCCTTTAGACAATTATTTTCTTAGTATAGATTAGAGAGAGCAAATGATATCATGAGCGATACCTTATAGTATAATTATCAGCCCCCATATGTATAACAATACTGTATTTATAAGGAAAAGATCATAAAGCACCTTAAAATTGAATGCCCCATTGGTACAGCATGTGAACGCCGATTTGCACCGGAAGTGATGTATTAAACCGGAAGTGGCGTACCGGAAGTGGCGTACATAGTGCTGCTCCGATAACCGGAAGTTGCTCTGGAACGCAAATTGCGTTCCACAATGAGATTATGAGGTATAAGAAAGCAATGCATGCAGCTTCCAATCATCCCACTATTTTAATAGGAAATATCGATACTTATAGTATGATATTCCTCTTTTATATAATATTTCAGTCAGGATCGATCTTATTAGAGGGAGGAATAGAACACCAATTAATCTGGGGGGAATAGGTCTAGCCAGGAAACAATGAGGATTATAATTATTTAAACTTAGGCTGGGTCACACCGGACAGGGCATTTTTTTTCGGCCATCCATGGGGAAAATTTTATTACAAAATTCCAGCAACATTATATACATTAGAGGATCACTTTTGATCCGATATTTTAAATGATGACAGGATTTATGATACCAATAAAGTCACCATTGGTGGTTGGTTTATTTGGAGAGAAGAGGTGGAAGCCACCCCAGAAAGGGAGGGCCCCCAGAACGCGGACATTATGATTTAGTAGTCGTGTCAGAGTGGGCAAATACAGAAACCAAGGAGTATAAGCCCTTGTCAAGCCATAATTATAGGCAAATAATAGTCGTGGTCAAGTGGGCACTATTGAAAACATTGTAGTCGTGTCCAAGTGGGCAATCTGAAACAGTGTGGGGATTGTGATGGAAAGACCTTTAAGAGGGAGGAGTGAGTGAGAACGGGAGAGCACCTATTTCAAAGGAAACAGCTAAACGATAATTGTTTGTTAAGACCATATGGACTGAACGTTTTTAATCTATATATCCACTGGCATTCCTTCTGTAAGATCTTTTTATCCCAATCTCCCTTACGTGGGGAGGGAGGAATGATGTTGATAATTTGGAATCCCAGGAATCTTGGATCGCCCGCATGGAACTCAAGTACATGATCGCCATAGGTTTGTCTCGTCTATGTCTAATATCTCCTAAGTGCTCTCCCACTCTCCTCCTCAGCTCCCTCTTAGTCTTGCCCACATAATTCATGGGACATGAGCATGTTATCAAGTAAACCACTCCGCAACTAATACAATTACCAAAATCCCTTATCTCAAAAGTTCTACCCATTGTGATACTTTTAAAGGTTTTAGATGTAGTGATGAATGGACATGCTATGTATCCACTACATTTAAATGTTCCCAACGGCCTCCTATCCAACCAGGTTTCAGAAGTTTTTCGTGTCGTGTAGAGACTGTGTACCAGGAGATCCCTAATCGATTTCCCCCTCCTAAAGGTAATCCCTGGTTTGGATGGGAGCACATCCACAAGGTCTGTCTGTTCGGAGAATATCCCAATGTCTTCTCAGGATTTCGAAGATTCTCTCATGGGAATCATCGTAGGTCCCGATGACCCTTATAGTCTGGTCCTGTGTTTTGTCCTTTTTGTGGGGGTGCAGAAAATCTTCTCTATTATGAGTAAGGGAGTGTCTAAAGGCCTTTTTTAATGTTTCATCCGGATAGCCTCTATTTAAGAATCTATCCCTTAGGTCCCTGGACTGTGTCATGAATGTAGGGGTATCAGTGCAGTTCCTTCTAATCCGGATGTACTGGCCCTTCGGAATGCCTCTTTTTACTGGGTTCGGATGGAAGCTATCCCAGTGTAAAAGGCTATTAGTAGCCGTTGGCTTCCTAAATGTTTCAGTACACAGTAGTCCATTCCTTTTAGAGATTTTGATATCTAGAAATGAGATCTCCCTATTATTAATTTCATAGGTAAATCTCAAGCCTATAGGATTGTTATTCAGCGATGTGACAAACGACTTAAAGGCAACCTCTGGACCATCCCACAGGAGAAAGATATTGTCAATATACTTTCCCCAGAAGGTAATGTGGGTGGTCCAGGGTTCCTCCACATTGTGTTGGTCCTCCCACCAGCCCAGGCGCAAATTTGCGTAGGTCGGTGCACAAGGACTACCCATCCCGGTGCCCCTGAGCTGGTGGTAAAACACATTTTTAAACAGGAAGAAATTGTGTGTTAAAACAAATCTAAAGGATGGAGATCATGAAGAAATTATGGGCCCTAAACTGGATGCCCCTAGTCATTAAAAAGGACTCGACTGCCTTGAAATTAATTTATCTTCAAATGCTTGCAGGAGAATTTGATCCAATTCTTCTATGAATATGTTCGAGGGATCGTCCCGTAATCGACCGTAACATCCAGCATCATTGAGAAGGCCTTCGCACATTCCATTATACATAGTGTGGTCCATAATGACGATATTATGTATGCTGTTGTCTTTATGTAGTTTAGTAAGGGCCTCTCTTTCCTGTTTAGCAAGATTTGACCGTGGTACTTGCTGTGGTCAGATCTTTTCCAGATCCTGAATAACCAGTCTGGAGAAGATGTCAATTGCTGAGTTTTCTTGGGGGGGCGTCATTTTGTTACTTTTAGGACGCAGTTTGGTGAAGGGGCCCAGACCATTTTGTTGGTAAGGACCATCATTAATGGAAAGGAGGAGTCTGGTATCCATTAGACAGTCTAATGGGATACCCAGTTTTGTACATTCCTCCCTATCGTTTTTATACAACTTGTGCCAACGTAATTTGCGTGTAAAAAGACTTAAGTGTTTCACCCACGAGAATGTATTAAAATTTACCGTAGGTACAAAAGAAAGACCCCTTGACAGGATCTCTAATTCACAGGCGGTCAGTACCTTATTCGTCAGGTTGATAATGCATTTCTCATTCATTTGCGCCTTTCCTCTTTCTGCATTGGATCCCTGTCCCTCAGGTGGTAGGGGGGGGGGACCAGCTTGATCCTCCTCTCCCTTCCCTAAAACAGAACACCGAAGATTCTAGACACTCTATTAGGCCCAGATTACTGAAATCTGCCATACAGACATGGTTTTCCGATGTATTACACTATGAACTACAGAACGCGACAGATTATAGACACTATAGAGGGCCCAGAAGCATTGGAATCTGCAATACAAGCTTTTCTGATGTAGTATAGCATTGTATACAGAACACCGCAGATTCGGGGGGCGGAGCTAGCTGCAGAGCTGGATGGACGCAGCTTGAAAGAGCTCTGGAGAGAGTTTGATTTTAAGCTGTTATAACTCAGCAAAATTGGATGTACTTGCCCGGAAAACCTTATATCTAGATTCAGGACACTGCCTGGAACATCAGGATAACATCCTTTTGAAAAATTGAGACGACGAGAAGTTGCGGCCTACTACACCCTTGTAAGCGCCGGACTTTATTTGAGCGCTCAACCGGGTCTCAGGAGCCGTGCCCCGCGGCTACATGTGATTTTCGCCGCCGAAAACATCAGCGATCCACTGTGCCTACGTTGCCTTACTGAGTAGGGACGCTACCAGGAAAAGAATAACGGCGCTTACATCCCCGGGGTCTGACTTCAACAGATACCGGCGAAAGAAGTTCCGGCCGTGAGTCGCGGCTGATTTGAGAAGAGCACGAATAATATACAACTTCTGGAACCAACTCCCGAGATAACAAGGGAGCGGTAAGTGCCGTGGGCCGACACATATAAAAACGGCAGCTAAATAAAAGGTCTTGGTGGGACTATTGTTTGCTCCATTGAACGCTACTATCACTGTGAAGGCGAGATCAGATTGCCGCACTTGCGCCCAGAGAAAGGCGCGCTGTTCAAATCGCTCTGTTGTATAAGTTCTTGAAGCGAAAGTCTCTATAGCACTGCTTCAGCTGACGAGTGGAACATTAAAAGCGCATCAGAAGAGATCACAGAGCGTTGACACACAGACGCTTATTTTACTTTGCCTACCACCGCTGGGAAGCTCTGTTAAAATAAGAGCCGCCGGCCAGTAGAATAAAGGTGCCGCTGTGCTACACTGACTGGACATTCAATACCATTCAAGTGCCATAAAAATTAGCCCTGAAGAACGCGGTGGGTGCGGAGGCCTAGACCGGTACCCAGACCGCGGACTGGAGTTAAAATAAACGGCGGAGGAGACAATCAGTGAAGAGCTCTGCACCAACATAATTTGCGCAAAATTTAAAGGGGACGCATCCTTTTCTGCAAAATTCAAGTTCATAAGTTACTCTCCTCCTTATACTATTTAGAGTATTTTCAGTAGTCATATTAGTTCAATCTAACCTACCATGTGCTAAATGTACTAATTAGGGGGACCTGCCCAGAATACATTATGCTCATTTGATTACCATGTAAACTTGTCTGCTCCAAGAAACCTATTAGATCAGCAACGCCAAGCCATTGAGTATATTCCCAGAAGAGTTGATTTGTCAGTATTTTTGCGCAAGATTAATAATCTGAAGATTTATCCATATTGACATAACTCTTATTAATCTATCTACATACTGAGTAATATTACCTCCAAAACAATGGGCAAGCCCAGGAATCTATTGGATGGTGGGAAAACCTCCAGGACTCCTAAAAGAACCCCAAGTGCTTCTAGGACCCAAAAGCTCAGTCCAAATGCCCCGGAATTTGTCCAGGAAAGGACATCTAAGGTACTTGACAAATATCAAAATGAAGCAAGATATGCTTCAGATTCAGAGGAGGAATCCTTACAGGAACAAGATGACCTTAGACAACATATTAAAAACTTACCTACTATAGATAACATTCAAGGTCTTTTCAAGGATTGGTTCACACCATTAAGAAGTGATTTATCCGAGATCAAGACAGATCTCAAACACTTGAATGACAGAATCGACTCCATTGAGGATAATAACATACAGATTGTTACGCATGCCGCTTATATGGAGGAAAAAATAGCCACCCAGCAAACAGAAATATACAATCTCCAAATGCATATGGACGACCTGGAGAATCGCTGAATGATAAAGATGTTACAAAAGCCCTTTCTTCAATTTTTTTGGAACTTTTGGGAAAGGAGGATGACTTTGACCTGGGCCTGGAGAGGGCGCATAGGGTATATCGGCCGAAATCGGTCTCTGCAGACTCCCCAAGAGACATTCTCTGCTACATTTTAAGCTTTTCTATAAAAGAAGAAATCCTTAAAAAAGCAAGATTTGCCAAAAAAATTGAATACGAGGGGGGAACAATCCTAATTTTCCAAGACCTCTCCAGGCTTACTCTTGAGAAACGGAGGCAACTTATCCCCCTGACGAGATCTTTAAGAGAGAAAAATATCAAGTATAGGTGGCTGTACCCTTTTGGACTATCAATAAATCACAACGGAAAACAAATAAATTGGACTTAGCCCACATTTCCATCCCGGAGTGGCTACCCGAGGAATCTGCTCCCCCACCACCAAGTCTTCCCAATGTCACCGAATGGGGCCAGATCTCGACTCCACAGAAGGCCTCCATCACCCAAGAGCTCCGAAAAAACAGGCGAGAGGATCCACACACCCGGTTGACAATATGGGTGACATATCCTTTTTTCGCAATTCATATATAAATATATGATCTAAACATGTATATGTAGCTCTGTCTGTTGCTTTGATTATCTTTAGATACAGCTACATCTATACCGGATAGTTGTATTTATGTTTAAATGAGAAAAGCTCATTCACATAATGGTGGTATAGAGAACGAGAATTTTTTGCTAAATACTCAATGTAATTTGGAAGAAGATCTCACTTTCCAATGTTCACTAATGTTATAAGTCTTATCATTTAACAATTCCTCAACTTAGAGGTCTTTCTTATTATTAGCATGTCTGGGGTCATCAGGATTCTGGGGATACCCTTCAGGGGACAACCTGAAACCCCCGACTTTGTTTTAAACAGGTATTGATAAAGGTGATCAGTGCATTCACCGTTTTTTATGGTTAACTGATTGATATCTGCCTCTGGGCATAATTATCCCCCCCATTTTATGAGTAAGAACCTCACAGGTACCGCTACTTCCCCATGAGTTAATGAGGTAGACTTAGCGGCGTCTAATTTAAACCACAAACCCGTCTCTCTCTCTCTCTCCCCCCCCCCCCCCCCCCCAACCTTGACGGTTCCACACTGTAAGTGTGGTATAAACTCAGTCCCTCTAGATTCAGAAGGACTGACCCTGTCAATTTCTTTTTTTTTGGTACTATTCCTCTGCTGTTTGGAGGAGTACCCACACATATTTGCATCACATATAGATTACATAACCTCCCCAAATCCCTAATCCTTCAAATCCCCTACATATGGCATACCCTACAGATTAGCCCTTACATTTAAAATCTCATATTTATATGAGAAGAGCTGATTTAAAGTAACCCTTTATTATTTGGCTTTTTTCTTTCCCCTACCTTGTCGCTCATACATTTCCTTATATAACTGAAGATCACCTGAGGTGATCTAACGCACATCCTTATCAAAATCAATAAACTACTGACATGTCCGAACTACATTGTGTCTCTTAACTCTAATAGGTTGAACATCCCATCTAAAAGAGGACAAGTTCTGCATTTCTTTAACCACCTCAGTCCCCCTAGCTTAAACACCCTTAATGACCAGGCCACTTTTTACACTTCTGCACTACACTACTTTCACCGTTTATTGCTCGGTCATGCAACTTACCACCCAAATGAATTTTACCTCCTTTACTTCTCACTAATAGAGCTTTCTGTCACGACCGCTATCCCAGCAGCAGTCGTGTCGCACCAGACGGAGGGGAAGGGGGACCCTAATCTACGGATGGGAAATAGAATGGCCACCCCTGACTAACCCTAAGCTGGCACCTGTCTGCCCTGATACCCTAGACGGGGTGTGAACCCGTGCGGCGAGCAGGATGCCTAAACCCTCAGTCACCCTAACAAGACTAGACTGGGGAAAGGCCGATGGGAGCACTAGTCACCATCACTCATGTCTAGGAGAACAACAGGGGAAGACAGCAACAAACAAACAATCTATAGCAGAGAGACTTATCCAGTCATGAGCAGAGAAGGCGATCCCAAACACGACAGTCCACGCCGGACAAGAGCTCCACAGCAACACCGTCAAACGATCTCCTTCAAGGGTCAGAATAGCACTGGAAGTAAGGACTATATCTGGCAATGACTGCAAGTGAAACTGAAACTAATATAGTAGCTGGGAGTGGCAGACAGGACTCACCTGTGAAGGATGCCTACAAACTCCCAGTCAGGACAAAAAGGTTCACAAGGCAAAACCCGGATGACATACCCTGAACCACGGAGCAAACTCACAAGCTATCGCAAGAAGCAAGTCGCTGCGACCTTCTCCTCCCAGACCTGTCTGGATCAGTCACAGTCGTGACACTTTCATTTGGTGGTATTTCATTGCTACTGACATTTTTACTTTTTTTGTTATTAATCGAAATTTTTGCAACAAAATTACATTTTTCACTTTCAGTTGTGATTTTTTTTTTACTACTTCTCCTCCCTGTAGATGCGTGACTCTGCCTGAGACTGCCGCCTCCGGAACTCGATCCTGCGTTAGGCGGTCCAGAGGCGGTTAAGAAAAAACATGTTAGACGTGCTGTCTCTCCAAGAAACTCACTTTCGCAAAACTTTTACACCAGTCATGAAAAACAACTATTATAAAGTATGGTACAATACTTGCACACCGCTTAAGAAACAAAAAAGGTGTCTCAGTAGTATTTGGCAAAAATGTAGATTTTAAAAAAATAGACAGTTTGGTGGACTCAGATGGACGTTATATATTTGTAAAAAGACATATTGGTGATACCTTGTATACCTGTAACAGTCCTACGGCTCACCTGAGTCAGAGGACAGCTGGCTGGAGGTAGGAGTGGAGCCCAGTGGCAAGGACCGCAGGAAGTCTGGCAGAGGCGTAGTCGGTAGGCAGGCGGTGGGTCAGGGCAGGCCGCAGTAAGCGTGGTCAGTTCAGTAGGTAGGGAAAAAGCAGAAGAGTAGTCGGTAGTCAATTCCTGGTCAGCAGTGGACTTCCAGTAGTAGCAAGAGCAGCAGATGAGGCAAAGCTTGATCAAGGCTCAAGAGCTCAATAATCAGCAAACTGGAGTGCAAGGGGCTGGACTTATATAGAGAAGTACCAGGTGTGGGGAATCAAGGGTAATGAGCAAGGCTTGGCAAGACTGAGGTTAACTAATAGGCTTCAGGGAGGAATTTCCAGAGAGGACGGTAGCCTAGTAAGCAGGGCTACCGCCTGGGATGTGGCTGGTCACAGGTTTGAATCCCGACAGTACTCCCCCCTTCCAAGGTGACCTCCGGGCCTTGGTGGACATTTTCTTCTGGCTCCCAGGAGTTATCCTCGAGAGGGTAACCCTCCCACCCAATTAGGTATTGTAGTCAAGGATCTTTGCGACAGCGTATTCTTCTTCACCCTGTACCCTCACGGGTGGTGGAGGGGGCGAGTGGCGCCCTGTGAAGGTGTTCTCCACGTATGGCTTGAGGAGTGAGCAATGGAAGACAGGGTGCACCCTAATAGAGTCCGGAAGGTCGAGCCGGAACGTGACTTCGTTGATTTGTGCGGTGATCTGGAACGGACCCATGTATCTTTGGGCCAACTTTTTGGAGGGGACCTTCAATCTGAGGTTCCTGGTGGACAGCCACACCTTGTCTCCCACATGGAAGCCCGGGGTGGGTTTGCGACGTCTGTCTGCTCCCTGTTTAAAGCACCTCTAGGCAAGCTGGAGGTTGTCTATAATGTTCTTTTGTGCCTCCTGTAGGGTTGTTAGGCATTCGGCCACTGCTGGGAGGGTGGAGGCGACAGGTAGGTGGGGAATGAACACCGGGTGCGAGCCTGTGTTAGCAAAGAAGAAGCTGTGCTTGGTTGAGCTGTGCTCAGCATTGTTGTAGGCGATCTCGGCCGTGGGGAGATGATCAAGCCAGTCATCCTGCAGGTGGGAGCTGAAACAGCGTAGGTACTGCTCTAGGGTCTGATTAGTTCTCTCCGTCTGCCCGTTTGACTGAGGGAGGAAAGCGGAGGACAGGTTCACTTTAACCCCGAGCGCCAGGCAGAAGTTCTTCCAGAACTTTGAGGCAAATTGTACGCCTCGGTCGGAGACCGCGTTGTCCGGGATCCCATGCAGCCTGAAGACCTCTCTGAGAATAAGATTGGCCGTCTGTTTGGCGGTGGGTAGGCCTTTGTAGGGGATGAAATGGGCCACCTTGGTGAGACGGTCGACCACGACCAGGATGGTGTTCATCCCTTTTGAAGGAGGAAGGTCTACCACAAAATCCATGGAGATCGAGCCCCAGGGGCGGGAGAGAATTGGGAGGGGTTGTAACAGACCCATGGGAGAGGAACGAGGAGTCTTATTGTGGGCACAGACCGTGCATGAGGAGATGCACCTCTTGATGTCCTCCTTGTATGTTGGCCACCAGAAGGAGCGGGAGAGACGCTCCTGGGTCTTTCTTGTGCCAAAATGGCCGGCCATCTTGGAGTCATGGTTGAGTTTGAGCCCTTCGAGCCGTGCGATTTCTGGTACATATAGTTGTAGGTCCTGATGAAACCAATGACCGTTCTTAAACGTAAGGCTGACATTCCCTGTAGGGTTGGCGAGGAAGGGGTCATTTTCATATCCTTCTTTGATTGTGCCCAGGAGTTCTTTAGAGTAGGTGGCCCCTACGACCCTTCTCTCTGGTAGGATGTTATTTTGGCCCTTGTTACTCTGTGAGGGCTTGGAAAACATTCTGGAGAGGGCGTCAGCCTTGCAGTTTTTTGATCCGGGGTGATAGGTGATGAGAAAGTTGAAGTGGGAAAAGAATAGGCTCCATCTGGCCTGTCTGGCTGAGAGTCTCTTAGCGCTGCGGATGAACTCGAGGTTCTTGTGGTCAGTTAGTACGATTATGGGGTTGGTGGCTCCCTCCAGCAGGTGTCTCCACTCAGAGAAGGCATCCTTGATCGCCAGTAGTTCTTTGTTCCCGATGTCATAGTTCTTCTCGGAGGGGGACATCTGGCAGGAGAAATATGCGCACAGGTGTAATAGCATCCTCTCCCCTGTCCGTTGTGACAAAACTGCCCCCACCGCGGAGTCTGATGCATCCACTTCGACTGTAAATGGCAGCTCGGGGTTCGGGTGGATTAGGATTCGAGCAGAAGTGAAGAGGAGTTTCAACTTGGTGAAGGCCTCCTGGGCCTCGGGTGTCCAGGAGAAGGGGACTGCCTTCTTGGTGAGTTGGGTGATTGGTGCTATGACCTTGGAGAAGTTTTGGATAAACTTCCGATAGAAGTTGGCGAAGCCAATGAATCTTTGTATCTCCTTCTCGTTTCTCAGAACGGGCCAGTTCATCACAGCTTGGACCTTCCCCGGGTCCATACTTAGGCCCTCTGGGGAGATGATGTATCCGAGGAACTGAGTGGTGGTTCGCTCAAACTCGCATTTCTTTAGCTTGATATAGAGAGAGTTCTGTCGGAGTCTCTGCAGTACCCTGCGGACGTGTTCGCGGTGCTGCTCGAGGTCTTCAGAGAAGATCAAGATGTTGTCCAGGTAAAAGACTACAAACAGATCCAGCATGTCCCTGAGGATGTCGTTAATGAAGTGCTGGAAGGTGGCGGGAGCATTGCAAAGTCCAAAAGGCATGACCAGGTACTCGAAATGACCATAACGTGTCCGGAAGGCGGTCTTCCATTCGTCCCCAGGGCGGATTCGGATGAGGTTGTAGACCCCTCGAAGGTAGAGTTTAGTGAAGATCTTCGCTGCCCGGAGTCTCTCGAGGAGTTCTGAAATCAGTGGGAGCGGGTACCGTTTTTTTACGGTGATGTTGTTAAGCTTTCTGTAGTCTATGCAGGGAGGAGTCTTTTTTCTCTACGAAGAAAAAGGGGGCTCTTGCTGGGGAGGTTGAGGGCCGGATGAACCCCTTCCTCAGGTCCTCGTCCAGGTACTCTTTCAGAGCCTCGAGTTCAGGCTCTGAGAGGGGGTAGATACTGCCAAAGGGTATTTCGGCCCCGGGCAACAGTTCTATAGGGCAGTCGTAGGGTCGGTGTGGTGGCAGCTTGTCTGCGTTTTTCTTGTCGCAGACATCCTGGAACTCGCTGTATTGAGGGGGTAGCAGATCCTTGACGGATAGTTTTGAGATGGTGGTGTCTTCGGGTGGAAGGATGGGTTTGTGGGAGCAATTTAGCGAGCAGAACTCGGACGGAAATCGTATGCAGCGGGTTTCCCAGTCCACCGAGGGGTTGTGGGTGGCCAACCATGGGATGCCCAAGATCACCGGGAACTTCGGGGAGGCGATCAGCGAGAAGTGGATCTTTTCGTGGTGATCGGGTTCTATAAGGAGTTGTCGTTCGGTGGTCTCGTGAGTGGCCGGCCCCGAGGAGAGTGGGGATCCGTCGACGGTTTCCAGGTCAACGGGGGCTGCCTTGATTGTCAGTGGAATGTTCTTTTTGCGGGCGAAGGTTTGGGTAATGAAGTTGCCTCCCGCCCCAGAGTCTAACATCGCTGAACAGGGGAGTTGTCGCCCCTCAATGTCGATGAGGATGGGAACGATGAAGTGGGATCCATGAGCCGCCGTGTTGTTATTTTCCAGGGCTGCTGACGGGGTTGGAGTCTGTGGTTGCTCCTTTAGTTCCGTGACGGCAATAGTCTTTCGGATCTTATGAGGACATTTGATGGCAAAAATGACCCGGCTCCCCACAGTAGAGGCAGAGGTTTTGGGCCAGCCGTCTCTCCTTCTCAGCTGTGGATAGAGACCTACGTAGAGCGTCGACCTGCATAGGTTCAGTTGCTGATTGGAGGTCGCTCTGGGTGGTGGAAGAGTAGTAGTAAGTGGGTCTGTGGTCCGAGGACCAGAGTCTCTCTTTCTTCCTCTCGGAGAGTCTTTGATCTATCCGGATGCATAACTGAATGAAGTCATCCAGATCGTCCGGGGCCTCAACTCTGGCGAGTTCTTCCTTTATTAATTCGGACAGGCCTCGCCGGAATTGGCTCCTCTGTGCCGCTGGGTTCCAGGTGGTGTCCGTGACCCAACAGCGAAACTCGGCGGTGTATTCGGTGACGGAGCGTCTCCCTTGCTGCAGACCATGTAGTCGCGCCTCGGCTGTCGCACAGCGGTTGGGGTCGTCGAAGACTTGGCTCATGGCGGAGATTAAGTTGTTTAGGTTGTCCAGGAGCTGACTGTAAGGTGATGCCCATGCTAATGCTTCATCCGTCAGGAGATTGACCATGAATAGCACCTTCTTTTTCTCGGTGGTGAAGGGGGCCGGGTACATCTGAAAATAGATGCGGCATTGGTTTAGAAACCCCCGATACTGGCGTCTGTCGCCGCCGAATCTTGATGGGAGTGGCATGCAGGTGTCTGCGGCCGCGCCGCGGACGTCCATGAGTTGCCTCTGTAGTTCAATAATGTCCATTTGCTGGCTTTGGGCTACGCCTTGGAGCTGGGCAAATTTCTCCTGATATGTAGTACCAAATTCTTGAAGTTCGGAGACCTGCTTACGCAGAGTGGCCATTGCGGACTCCATAGTGTGGCTGATTATTCTGTAACAGTCCTACGGCTCACCTGAGTCAGAGGACAGCTGGCTGGAGGTAGGAGTGGAGCCCAGTGGCAAGGACCACAGGCAGGTAGTAGGTGCAGGATGTCTGGCAGAGGCGTAGTCGGTAGGCAGGCGGTGGGTCAGGGCAGGCCGCAGTAAGCGTGGTCAGACACTCCAGATGGCAACGGTGGTAGCAGTTCAGTAGGTAGGGACAAAGCAGAAGAGTAGTCGGTAGTCAATTCCTGGTCAGCAGTGGACTTCCAGTAGTAGCAAGAGCAGCAGATGAGGAGAAGCTTGATCAATAATCAGCAAACTGGAGTGCAAGTGGCTGGACTGATATAGGGAAGTACCAGGTGTGGGGAATCAAGGGTGATGAGCAAGGCTTGGCTAGACTGAGGTTAACTAATAGGCTTCAGGGAGGAATGTCCAGAGAGGATGGTAGCCTAGTAAGCAGGGCTACCGCCTGGGATGTGGCTGGTCACGGATTCGAATCCCGACAATACCTTTGCAAATATATTTGCACCAAACAAAAAGCAAGTGATCTTTTTGAGGACTGTTCTCAAGTTACTTAGCACATTCAGTGAGGGTTATTTATTGGAGGAGACTTCAATATGGCACCCGGTCCCAGCGTTGACTCTTCAACTGGCAGGTCCAGTTACTCGAAACAAAAATTAAAAAGGTTTGGAGAAATGTTGGGAGAACACCTCTTGGTCGACATCTGGAGGGTGTTGCACTCAAACACAAGAGATTACTCTTTCTATTCACATACATTCCAATCTCACTCAAGGATAGATTTCTTTTTAATAAATCAAAAAGATATAGGTCTGGTTCAGAAATCAGAATATGATATACGCCTGTCATCAGATCACGCACCAATCTTTCTCTCTTTAAAACCGCTCACAATAGCAGTAAAACTAACAGCTG